>NC_051178.1:222625050-222720977 GCF_013339695.2 Rhipicephalus sanguineus
CATTTGCTCCTGGCATCACAGCATGTTGCACAGCAGTCCCTCGTCATAACCAGCAGCCCTCCCCCACTCCACAAGCTGGAGCTTCTGCATTCTGGTGCATATCGGTCGGCCCAACCCTTCGACGTTCTGGTGAGACTCAACAATCAACTCTTAACTGTTCCGCCACTAATCCACATTAAACTATCATGCTCACCTTAAGTCTCTAATCTTGCGTTGTGCGAATCGAGCGCGCTTTCCCCTTTCGCGCCTCGTTCCCCAGCTAGTGCGTGTATAGCCCCGTGCGGCTCGTGTGCCGGGAACCGCCGTTAATTGGCAACATGGCTACCGTGGCTATGCCACCAGGCCTTTTTGCCTGGTGCTAGCCACGCGTCGGTCTTCTCCGCACGGCGCCACGTGTCCGGACATGTCCGGACAATGTTCGCCGCCCACCACGCTAGCCTATGTTACTGTGCTTTGCCTGTCCTCGTTGGCCCCCAGTGACAACCCCCTCTTCCATGAGATCGCTTCTGTCTGGTGCTGGCTCGCCGCGTCAGATGCTCTCAGGCCTGCACGAGAGGTTGACGCGCTACTCTGGAAGGCGGCTTCTCGTCCGTACGCTCGACTGCTGCCCTTTGTGTGATAGCCGTAGCGCCGCTGGCAAGCATACTCGACCTGTCTTGCCGAGTTTCCCTATACGGCCTGCAAGCCCTGTGGGGGTGCTGTCGGCCTCTGTGGAGTTGTCTACGCCTAGTGGCGCACGCACGCCTCGCGGATAGGCCGTCGGCGGCAGTGGCGCTGGGCTCGCGAGCGTTGGGGTTTGCGCGTGAGCGACGGCCGCGCCACCGGAGAGAAGCGAGCGAGCCCGCCGCGGCCGCGGGGCGGGAAAAAGGAAGTCTCTTGGGATTTGGCGGCTGGCGTGGACGGCGGCTCCCCGCGGTGGGTCCCGCGGGGGGGACGATACCGCGGCTCGTTTCCCTCGGGGCCCCTCGTCGGTGAGCCGTGCGTCCTCGCACGCCGCATTTGCGGTTATTGCTTGTCGTATGTTATGGTGTATTTCATGTGTTACGTTGTTGAGTGTGTGTTATGTTATCCAAGTATTCATTGTCCGCGTGTAATTGTTTAGCGAGTGACTAGATTGTAATAAGATTCGGCCGGCGAGCTCGCCGAATGTAAAAGCAGTGTGTAATAAACTTGAATGTATTCGTTGAACCGACCGCGTCTGCTGTCTTCCGTGTGCTCTGAGAGCCGGCGATAATAAGAACACACGATCTTAGATCCCACACTGGCTGCCCAACGTGGAGGCTCTTGGGGCATCGGACGACAGTTTTCGCGGTTCGGAGCATCCTTTGTGTGAGCCGGGTTAGAGTAGGCCTAGGGGGGGATTGTCATCGCTACCGTTGGCGGCGTGCTTTCTTGAGAGCGAGAAGATCGGTTGTTGTGGCATGTTTGAACTTGTCGGCCCGCTGGTGTTTTTTTTTTTTTAGCTGTTCGTAAGTGGGGAGATTGGTTGTTGTGGCATGTTTGAACACGTCGGCACACTAAGAGTTCTTTTTCTTTTTTTTTCTGTACGGAAGTTCATTTTATTTTTAAAAAAAAAACGTCGTTGAGTTTTCGGTACGAGCCATGTGGTCCGCATCATGGGAGAGCGAGGCATAGAGTACGTGGATTGTAGGCAAGCCCGAAGCGAGCGAATACGGAAGCCTCGTAGGTGGTCCGGGTTTCTGTAAATAGTTTCTTCTGTCTCTTTGACTCTGGGAGTCGCGGCTTGTGTAGCCGGGTGGCCAGGGGCCACGGGTGTCGTTGCTGCTGGTATTGCGGCTCGACGCCGGGGCGTCGTGACATCGTCCGGGACGATGGGCGCCGATCGCTCGGTAAGCTGCTGTGTGCAGCGAGCGCGTAGGGCCACATCACAGAGCTGATGTCTCCTCGCGGCTGCCTCCTCTGCGCCTGTGCGGGGTGCTCGTTTGGATGCCGGTTGTTGTCGAGCGACTCGTTAGGCCTAAGGCTCTGCGGAGCCGCCTGTCGCGCGGGGGACACAACCCGTTGGATCGTGGCGATGAGGTGTTGCACTCTGCTTCCCTCGTTTAATTTAGCTTGCGTTTGCACAAATTGAGAAAAGCAACATTGGTTCACTTAAATTTGTCGTCTGCCACCGCCGATATCATTGCCAGCCGTTGCTACGTGGGCGCTGCGCCCGTGGCTCCCTTCCCTTTGTCCTGCGGCATCGTTCTGTCGAGTGTTTTGAATGTACGCAGCGGGATTGACGTAACCCGCGGCTGGCTGTCCCCTGCACGTCGTCTTCGCCGCTGGCCAGGAATGCGGTCGAGACATCTTGGGCAATGGACATGCCTGTGACCTGCGCAGCTGCCTTCAAGCTGGAGCCCTCGTGAGTGTTGCCCACAACCGGAGGACGTGTCGGTGCGAGCGACGCTCTCTCGCGCCGACGGTCACGTCGCCTTTGCAGTCCGGGACTGAGGCCCAGCCGTCGAGCCAGTGCAGCGGTGTCGACCCGCGGCTAGTGCGGTGCACGGACATTCTTTAGGGACATTTAGGCCACATGTGTTGTTTTTCGTAAAGCTTGTGTAGCTGTTTGTTTTCAAGTTCTTTTTTCCGGGATATGTGTTGAATTAAGGTTGGGGGGATGTTTGTTTTCAAGTTTTTTTTTTTTCGGGATATGTGTTGAATAAGGTTGGGGGGATGTGGGGGTGCTGTCGGCCCCGTGGAGAGTTGTCTGCGCCTAGTGGCGCACGCGCGCCTCGCGGATAGGCCGTCGGCGGCAGTGGTTGCTGGGCTCGCGAGCGTTGGGGTTTGCGCGTGAGCGACGGCCGCGCCACCGGAAAGAAGCGAGCGAGCCCGCCGCGGCCGCCGGGCGGGAAAAAGGAAGTCTCTTGGGATTTGGCGGCTGGCGTGGACGGCGGCTCCCCGCAGTGGGTCCCGCGGGGGGGACGATACCGCGGCTCGTTTCCCTCGGGGCCCCTCGTCGGTGAGTCGTGCGTCCTCGCACGCCGCATTTGCGGTTATTGCTTGTCGTATGTCATGGTGTATTTCATGTGTTACGTTGTTGAGTGTGTGTTATGTTATCCAAGTATTCATTGTCCGCGTGTAATGTTTAGCGAGTGACTAGATTGTAATAAGATTCGGCCGGCGAGCTCGCCGAATGTAAAAGCAGTGTGTAATAAACTTGAATGTATTCGTTGAACCGACCGCGTCTGCTGTCTTCCGTGTGCTCTGAGAGCCGGCGATAATAAGAACACACGATCTTAGATCCCACAGCCCATAACTGTCGCACTGTGCTGCATCTTGGGTTAATAAACCGTGTTTGTTGACAACCTGCCTCGAGTGCCTTTTCTGCGCCGTGTCGGTGAGTGGACAAAACCGGCCATAGCGTCTTTGTTCGCCGTGGCAGCGGAGAACGTCGCGTACCTTCCCGTTCGCCTCGTAGGGTAAGCTTCTTGCAAACCTATCTCCACAGCGTTTCGTTTGTTGTTGGGAGTTATGAAGCGTGGAAACTTGGGCGAGTTGGTAGGTCATAATTGAATCTTTCTTTTTCCAGCTTTCTGTGCCCTGTATGACTGCACCAAACTGCTGTTACTGGCTTTCAAGTTCCACAGAAATTGCTGTTTTTGTGCTAATTAAATAAACCTTTTCAAAGTGCCATACTCAGACTTGTTAAGCTATGAGAAAGTTAAACAACTGGAAACTTTACTTTGCATATACGGTCATCGTTCAGCAAACGAACAAAAGTTCTACTTATACAACGAAGCTTTGGTTTTAACAATTTCTTTTGCTTTTTTTCTGTTATACTAAGGTTGAGATGCATGTGTGGCTTAACATCAAATGACCAATTTGTTAAAAGTTGGTGTTCATCTTTTCAGTACCTGTTTTGCGAACAAGTCCTTGTGATAAAGGGCGTGCAAACACGGACACAAGAGAGAAGTTAGGACACTAGAAACTCCGACTAACAACTAAAAGAAGGCGCACAGCGTCGGAAAAGAGAGGTAGACACGAAAACTTATCTACGCATGCCCAGGCAAAAGGCGAACATATCAATCAAGCTGGGCCCATCGTCCGAAGCGTTTTCCGGCGGCCCGGGCTGGGCTCGGGCTTCAAAGTGCGGGCCTGGGCCGGGCCCGGGCTTGAGGCTGCGGGCCGGGCCGGACTTGGGCCCGCTCATTAAAAGGCCTAAGTTGGGCCTTCGAGTACACGCGAACGTTATGCATTGCGTGGTCTAAGGCATTCTGTGCCAAGATGAAGTGACACGTGCAAAGAGCTAGCTCTTAGAAAGCTTAGCAAAGAAAATAGAAAAACAGTTGAACTTCTATTTTTTTTCACCAGTGTAGATATATCTATACTGGTGCGCTTATTTTGTGTTGTATGCTCATGAATTCACCTGTATATATATATGTACGCTAGACGACCTGATAGGACAAAATCGTACGATCAAAGTAAATACATGTGCACCAGCGTAAAAATAGCAGCACTAACAATGAGCCAGATCATGGTTGTTCCCACGGAAGGAATAAGCTTTCGTCTTTTATTTGTGGTTCACACATGCGGTACATTTCATTTATATTCCTTGGTATTACGCGCCAAAACCACAATATGATTACGAGGCACGCCGTAGTCGGGACCAGATTAATTACAATCACCTGGAGTTCTCTAACATGCACCTAAAGATAAGTACACGGGTGTTCTTGCATTTTGCCCCTATCAAAATGCGGCCGCCGTGGCTGCGGGAATCTTAACCGCGTCCTACGACTTAAAGGGACACTAAAGGCAAATATTCAGTCGACGTGTATTGTTGAAATAGCGGTCCAGAAACCTCGTAGTGCTACTTTTATGCCAAGGAAGTGCTTATTTTGAAATAAAATCACGTTTTAGACGTTTTAGTGGTCCGCATCGCGTTAGCGCACTTCAAATCACCCGCCTGAAATCAGACTTTCATACGTCAGTGCTGCCGTGTCCAACATTGCCCGCCTTTACTGCGCGGCCGCCGACACTAGTAGCAGCAGAGCGAAAGGAGCGGGACCCACAGCAGCAACAACGGCCATCGAAGCCACCGAAGCTTGCCGCAATCGCCGCAATGGATGTGGACGAACTTGACAACGAGACATTGGCTCGCGACGCTGGGCTCCAATTCAGCGACTTGAGTGCTAGGTCACTCTAACTCGAGCCCCGATGAACGCGGTATGCTGCTGAGGGCTCGTAGTACCGGCGTCGTTGCATGCGGCATTTTGTCGAACTTTCTGTCAGAGCGACTTTCACGAGCGCGCAAAACACACGCGGCAGTACGCGATCCCGAAACTACCACTGAGACGCGATCGCGTGAGGTAAGCAGGGCGCCGGGCGAAGCGCACTTCGGCGAAAACGGAACCTTTGAACCACGCGCGCTGTTCCCTTTGGCAACGCCACAGATGTTCTTTTTTCCATGAATCAAACGGAAACGAACAAACAGCATTTTATTACGTCTTTTGATGAGCGGAAGGTTTTTTTTTATGCTGCAGTTTGATTACTAGTGATTTATTGTAGGCAGACTCTCATACTGTCATCGGGATCACTTAAAAATGTTCCATCGTGGCGCTCATCATATGATACATTAGCTTAATTTCTCGGTAAGTAGGGCACTGCTGTTGATAATATTGCTGTTTTAGAAGTTGTCATACATTGAGCTTTCACTCTGACATAACTTATATTTGCCTTTAGTGTCCCTTAAACAGCCAAACAGCTTAACCGCTGGGCTACCACTGCGGGCAAAGCAACCATTTTGATGCATGTACACATCGGATTTTCGTCCCGATCGCCCGCCTACCAAAGCGCAAGGCATCATTGATAATCATCAACAACTAATATCCCTTAGCGGGCCCGGGCTGGGCCTGGTCATGAACACCGCGCAGTGGATAAGTTAGTTAATGAACGCCCGGGCCGGACCCGGGTTTGGAACCACAGGCCCGGGCCGGGCGTCGGGATGGGTTCGGGTCATGTACCCCGGGCCCGGGCTGTGCTCGGGCTTCATAAAGCAGGCCCCGGCCGGGCCTGGGCTTTTATAAAGCGGGCCCGGGCCGAAAAAATTAGGCCCGTGCAGTGCTCTAATTGGGCATGCGCAGATAAGTTTTCTGTCGCCTTTCTTTTTCCGCTGCTGTGCGCCTTCTCAGTTGTTAGTCGGCGTTTCTGGTGTTCCCGACTTCGCTCTGGTTTCCGTGTTTGCACGCACCGGCCTCTTTAACACGAATACCTACTAACTAGCTCGGTTCTCCGTCATTCTAAAAGTCATTGTGCCTCAAAATGCACATTATCATGTGGCAGTAGGTGAGCACTGGCCATAGCATCCTTTGTTGGTATCCCATACACAAGCGTTGAAACAAGTGTTATGGCGCTTTGACCCTTGTAGATTTGAGCCTTGATGCGGTGAGAGGAAGCTGACACATACTGCTTAGAACACTACACTTCACACACTAACGTTCAGCGGTACCAAAGCTATGAGTTGTAAGCAAGCCACATGCTTGTACAGGAAAACATAGTTTCAGGTACAACTACCTTATATTGGCAGCAGGTTGAGACACTTTGGCACTTGTTTGGCACTGTTTTGCTAAGTCCCATCAATACCACGATACGTTGATTTGTCCTTTCCATTTACACTGTATGCTTTTAATTGTTGTATCAGTAACGGCGGTAACTGTGGTAACAAATCAACATGACAGCGCCCACTTCGTGACAGCAGTAAATAAATGGTGAAATCAGCGACTGCTTTGTGCCATCGCACGCTGAGGACAAAGAATCAAATATGTTATGTTGTTATTAGAGAAATCATCTGTTCGTTTCACAACACCTGCTAAACCTAACATGGCGAGAATTCAATGATTTTGTTTTGGACATAGCGCAATATAGTCACGAGCACACTGTAAAAGACAGGGCGTGCAAACACGGACACCGCCCTTTCAGAATGTACTTGCATGTGTCCTCATTCAATTTGCGCCGGAAAGTTCCGTCAGTTACGGACACCGTGTCTGCATGCCCTGTCTTTTAGAATAAATACTTATTAACTAGCTCAGCTCCCTGTTATTCTAAACACGAGTACATTGTGGTCGAAGTGTCAGGAAATAAAGCTAAAGCAAATACAAGCATCAGTTTGGAACTTGAGGGCCACACAGCGCACGGCGATGACTTGATAAATTCAAGGCGGAGGGCACCAGCTACGCCGTCTGCTCGTTTTACTGGCCCAACACATGTGGTAGACACCAGAAGAGCTTTGAGCAGACGGCAAGGCGTGGATGAATACATAGTGAGGAATTTTTGCCCCTCCTATTGGCTAAGGGGCCCTGTAGTCTCCAGAGTGCTGAAGGGACATTCTAAGATGGGGTATAGCTTCCAAACTGTGAAATTGTTTCGCTCATCTTACGTATCCGTGTTGAGACTTTTTTTGTGCCGAACATTCTGGTCACCTCTACACAGGGTCCAGCAAAATTCTTCACACATATTTCTTGGTCTCAGTGGATTTTTCGGTTCATCGTAATAAGCTACTGAATGTAACACTCAAATCAATCTACACCGCAGCCCCACAACAGTACTGTTTTCCAATTCAGACCTTGCATGACCAAGCAGTAAAATGAAACCTCCACTGCAAGAAATATATGTAATAAGAAGCGCTACTCCTTCGACAGGACGAGAACTTTCGTAAGCATGCAGTTTGTTGCCTGGTTGGTCTCTACTTGCCATTCGCCAACAGAACCTACAAAGATTGGTGGGGTCTGTATATGAAGCCGTTCTCGGAACACACGGAGACAGTTTACGCGGTCGTGCACACAGCACGTGTTCATTTATTAACACTTCTTCTTACATACGACGAGCTCACCTGCCGCATCTAATACCCCACTAGTACCATGCTAAACAACCTTATACAATGCCAATACACAGAAAACATAACACAAGACAACATAAGACATACAATGCACCACGAATGCGGCGTCGCCGATGTACGACTCACCACGAGGGGCCCACGGGACATGAGCAGCGGTAAAAAGAGGGTGTTTAATAAATGAACACGTGTTGTTGCACGACCGCGTGTGTTTCCGAGAAGCGGCTCATATACAGACCCCACAAGGTCTGCCCACGTGCTACCAGGCTGATGAGGCAAAGCCAGAATGTTCGCTGCAACTAGGCACAGATGGTATGTAGCCAAACAATTGCCCTCTTTGCACCAGAATAATGGCCTCTATTTTTGGTAACCATCGCATGATAAATGAAAATCACTGGCTCAGTGCTTTACCTGACAACTCGTACTCATCGATGTCATCATCATTGTCACTGATGTCCACTGGCAGCAAAAAAAGAAAGACATCAAGACACTTCAGTGGTCGGCAGACATGAAGACCTCCTCTCCCACCACCCTGGTTAGCAGTTCAGTTCATACTTGGCACAACTGGCTCAATGCTCATTAAAAAATCTGCTTACAAGAGGGGTCGCAACTAACATTTTTGAGCTTTTGTAGTATAAACAAACCTGAGTTTCACTACCGTGAGGCTATTTTGACAGTTTTCAGAGATACAATCCTTTTTGTACTTAATGAGAGCAGCATTTTGGGTAAGTTGGTAATTCATAACTTCAGTATGACAGCGCAATGAAAAAACGCGGACAACAGAGAAAGACACACCCAGTGCAGTTCTCTTGTACTTTGTAGGAAAAAATAAACCAACTTAAACTTCAAACATAATTAACATGTGGCCATTTTTTCAGAATTTTGCTTTCCTATAAAAAGAAGGCAGAAATGTAAAATCTGGGATGCATTGTGAATAAAATTTAGTACCAGGAATAAGCCAAACTAACATAATGTGGAAACAATGGCCTCTAAATATTCCAATGTTCTAAATAAAGCACGGGAAAAAGAACTGAAAACCATTCAATGTATCTTATTTGTTCTCAGCATGTGGCTCCTGAAACCAACCTGGATCGAGCCTATTCTGTAGGAAAGACTCCTTTGTGCCCACATTTACCCACTCTTGCAATTACTGCAATTCCTGTCTATTTCCCAAGTTCTGAATGCTCTCGTTTGTACACCACTTTATCACTGGCACCGCTTGAAATACGAGAGTGTACAACGGATGCTTTGTCCATTTCTTGCAGTTGCCTTAAAGGGTAGGACGTTATTCGCAATTCACTGCTTGCCCAGCTCAGGTTGCACTACTCTAAGAGGGACTTTCTACCACTATTCAAGCACCTCTTCCTATTTGCACAGGGTGGCAGAGTGTATAAAAAAAGTAGCACAAAAAGCAGGCATTACAGTTATTTTAGGGGCGAAGCACCTTAGGGTCTCAGCGTGCATCGTGCATCATCGTCTGTTGTCGGGACGGTCCATTTGCTTGAGCGCAAGAGAGGGCGCCACTGCCTCAGCGCTCGCTGCGTGGCAAGAGAGAGCGAACAGCACGCGTTGGCTATGGAAACGCTCTTTCTGCGACGAACACTGAACTACCAGAACGTGCCCTCGCCCGAAAGAGACAACGCTGACGCTGGCAGCGTCTGCTATCGAGTTCCTTAATTTAAAAAAAAAACTGCATGCGCTGCACAGCCATTCACTAGGCACCCCATAGGCACTGGACCTTGACCTGCAATGTAGTGCTGGTGGGAGATCTCTTGTGCGTAGTTGAACAATAAAGATACACAACGTGCACGTTACCTAAAAGCGGACTGCGGGCCTCTGTGTCTAATCTTTCTTCTGTCTCTCATTGCTGGTTAGCAGTGATTTTGCTGTGGGAAACACTGGCGCACACTGCATGCTTTGCCCCTCTACAGGTTTCATGTTAGTGGAGCTGAAACACCTTTCCCTACATGATTCGCCCCTCCTCAATTTTTTTTCAGCAAAGAATAAGTTCTCTGGTACGCGCAAACAGGGAAGACACGGGGCCTCACGTGTGCGAAAAGAAACATGCAAAAAAAACATGGTTGATCCCTCCGTCATAGAAATTGGAATAACATGAAAGTAAAGCGTGCCCTTAAAGAAGTAACTGAATGTTTACTGTAAATTCATATAAGAGAGTTTGCACAATGTATATTGATGCCCGGCCGCGATTTCTCTCGCGGCGAGCGCGTGAGCGGGGAACGCGGTGTTACAGCCAGGTGGGACAGGCGCACGTCGCAGAGCTATTTTATAGTCGGGTACAACTTTAGAAAAAAGCGGCATTTGCACCTCAAAGGCGGATACACACGCGCTTCCACCAATGGGCGCGCGCTCTAGACTGACGTCACGAGCCGGACGGCCGGTGCCTCCGCTCAAGGAGAAGAAGCGGGACTATTTCTTTGCCGCGGAGGCAATCGGCTGCCGCGCTTCGGTCATATGGGCGGGGCCTCTCCTTTTTTCTAAAGTTGTACCCGACTATAGATGCGAAGCAGCTCTTTTGACTAGCCTGTGTAAAGGGCGAGACAGATGGTACGATTTTCCATGCGATTGTCCACGCCGCAGCTGCGCGGTGACGTCACGCTCCCCTCGCAGTGCGCGCTGACGTCTCTCTCCCTCGCCTGCCGCGCGCTCGCCGCAGCGCCCGCAGCTGTCGCCTCGTCCGTCCGTCCCGTTTGCCGAAGACGCTCCTGCTCCGAGTGCGTTGCCGTGCGCGTCGGCGACGTCGCGATCCTCGCGCTGTACCTTGCTCCCAACCTGCCGAAGGACCAGGTTCAGCGCTGTCTGGAGGAGATGCTGACTGATTGCGGCGAGGCGTGTCGACGCGCGCCTCTTATAGTCGCGGGAGACTTCAACGTTGACGTCAGCGGAGGAGGAGTAGGAGAATGGCTCGTCGATTACATGCGTGACGTGCACTCGCTGAAGTGCGTGTCGGCGGAACGCAAACTACACACCACGATAAGGGGAACGTGCATCGATCTGATCTTTGCCAACTTCGACGTCGAATGTCTGCAGGAACCTCTCAGCGTGCACTTCACCGATCACAAGGCCGTGGTAGTCAAGGCGAAACGCTCGCCAGGTCAGGGCCAGCGCCCGTGTCCACTCTGAAGAAACGACAAGACCTACGACAGCCATCGCTTCAAACGAATCTTCCAGTGCTCACCGCAGCACCCGCGTTAGCGCCGTTCAACCCATGACGCCACCCGTGCGCAACGCTACTGCTTCGCATCCCATCAGGGTTCCCTTTGGGAAGATGTTGTTAATTTTTTATTGCGATAGCAATTATATGGACAGTCCTCGGCTGAATTTTGCCGTCGCCGTCGCCGTCATGCACCGTATATGTATAAGTATGTATATATATATAAAAGCCCCAAAGAAAAATAATTCGAGAAAATGCTCCCCGAAGCGCGGAATCGAACCAGGGACCTCTTGCTCCGCAGCGAGTGGCGCTAGGCCACTACGCCACGAAACGCAGATCCTCCACGTAGGTAACGGCGAGCGTTATATACACACCATTTACCGCTGGAGTCTCAGAGACGGCTGCGCTTATAAGCGTTTCTTCATTACCAGCGAGATGGCGTTAAGAGAACGACGGGTCGCATTTAAAAGTCGTCGGCGAGCTCGCTCGCTTCTTCTTATTGCTCAGGGAGAACCTTGCCCTTCCGCTGTCTGCTCGCGTGGTTTTGTGGTGGTGAGGGGAAGAGGGTTGTTTCAAGCTTTCCCGTGGTATCCGCGCTCATGTTACAGAGCGTAAGGAAGTCACTCGATCTCAAGAGACGCCGCATAAACGAACAAACGGACGATGAGCGCGAACTATCAAGTGTCACAGCTCGACACTTGAAGCACGCTAGTTTTCTTCGCTGCTTCGGCCGCCTTTGCAACAGGAGCGCTGTTCAAACTGAGAGTATCCATTGGCGAGCCTCACTTCGTATAGCATTAGTTCCTGCTATTGCATTCATTGCTTCGCCCTTGCGGCGAAACTGTGACTTTTTGGTTTGGATTAGCGTGATGATATGAGCGAGGCCGACGCTTTCACGACGCTATAATATATATAGCGAAGCAAGTGGCGTCTTTTCATGGTGCCCGACAGCATAAAATTGTAGGGTACATAATGTTTTAGTACGCAAAAGTGCTCGCTCCTGATGGCAGCGCCACTGCAAACTCGGCGGCGCTAAGAAATCGCTAGAGTGGTGCACTAGCTTTTTAGAAGGTTGTCCGAGCGCCTCTTGTTTGTCCTCGTCTGGGTTGTTTACTTGATCGGTGCACGGTGCGTGGTCGACCGCGCTTGAGTCAGTTCGTACGGTGGTTCTGGATGCTTCAGTATGCCGACCTGCTTGGCCAATGGCACCACCGCCGGTACAACAGCAGAAAAAAGAGGTTTTCACTACAGCGGGTAAATCTAGCTTCCCGGAGGACACCCTAGAGGCGCTGCTGCAGCTGCTAGGAGAGGAGGCAGAGGCGAAGGGACGCAGTTGGCGCTACTTTATATTTGAGGGACTTTACGACGCTAGGGCTAAGGTCGCCACCTCGCGGCAAATATAAACGTTGCCTCGCGGTGTGTTAATTCATTCACAAACTTGAACCACGGCCGGACTACAGTGGCGGCACGCGCGCACTTCCTTACGGCCTGCGCACCCAAGGAGGGAACAATAGGGCAAATTCTTCACAGCTCGTTGCAGCGTTCGCCGAGTGGGGGCGCTTCGTACCAACTCTCTACTCTCCCAACCCTCCTCTTCTCAGGGTGTGTTCCAATACTCACCGTAGACGGCTAAATAGACAGCTAAGTGGACAGCGGCCATCTTAAGTCCCATTCCAAATTCTCACGTAGCCGGCAAAATAGACAGCTTCGAGAAAGACAAAAACGATGCAGGCTACTTTGCTGTCCAAACAAGATGGCGGCTCAGCGCAATGCTCGCGTAGCTCGGATCTCGCCGGTATGGTCGTCTGTACACCAGTAGGCGCTTTTGCAGGCGCTCAATGTAAGCTACGTTAATTTTTTCATAGGTTTGAACACGAAAGAGGCTAAAGAAAGAACATTTACGTTTGTTTTTCTTAGCTTTCTCTTCTCGACGCGAGGTGGCATCACGTCGGGTAGCCGTCTTCTAGACGCGTTCCATTTGTCGGACAACATGACCTCGATGCTGTCTTCTAAGCTGTCTACGATGCTGTCCAGAATTGGAACACAGCCTCAGTCGACGCCTCGCCTCTGGCCGAGTGAACCGACCACGCTTGCCGCACGTGTTTTGGATCTGCCGTGGAATATCACCGATACCAATGAATACATTCGCTGCTATATTTCACCAAGTAAGTATACGTGTTGTGCGCTTCAGTTGCATAATTTTCTCAATCAATTTCTGATTATGTCGTTATAATATTTTCAGGGTGCATCGGGTTAAACTGGTACACGTGGACTGGCCGGCATCGAAATGGTGTACTGCTGCGTGCCCTTTTGCTGCTCGCGCCCTGGGTCGCCTCAGGCAACGGCGCTCTCACAGAAGAGACCTTTCAAGCGTTGCTATTCACCACGCAATCCACTGTGGAAACTACACGTTTCTTGCTTCAAGAAGGCGTCAGTTACGTGCTGACTAAGAAACTAAATAGCGATCCGATTGAGGCACTGTTTGGGCGAATTCGACAAATCTGTGGCGGCAATGACCAATTGGACGCCAGAGCCGTTGCGGCTGTCCTTGATCGGATTCTGAAGGCTAAGTCATTATGCCCAAAAGAAACCGAAACGCCCGATGTTGATGCTGAGCAAGTGGTAGCCACACTGTCTGAAAAGTTTCACGACGAGCTTGAAGACCTAACGCAATGTCATGCCCCTACACCAAGGTCGGTGACTTACTGGGGTTTGCCATATGTCGGCGGCTACATTGCCAAGTTAATAACAGATTTTGGTTGCGGATCCTGTGAAATCCTAGTCACAACACGCAACAAAGACAATCCTTTGTACGTACTGTTGCAAGACCAAGACAAGAGCGGGCTATGCTATCCAAGGCCAGAGTTTCTTGCTCTTTTGAACAATTTAATTAATTTGTTTGACCGCGTGGCAACGCATCTGCCAAGAACGAATACGCTGGAAGTTCTTCAGCTACTCGTCGAGCGTCGGCTCGAACGCGCGCCAGTACTAAAATGTCCAGAGTATGTTGACGACAGCCACGCAAAACGATCCGCAGCCCTAATTGCCGAAAAATTCATGAGAATACTTCTCATCAACCACACGAAGAAAATCACCGACTCACAAGAGAAGCCCTCCAATTATGCACACAAACCGTCTAGAAAATTAATCAAATTGTGACCAAATGAAGTTTCCTTTCTCGACGAGAAAGCAAAGTCCTTCTGCGAGTTGCTTGTTTACGTAGTAATGCCTATTCTGTGTTCTTATTTTTTAACCTTCGTACTGAAATTTGCTAAAGTGAATGTTTGAAGTGCAGCATGTATTATTCAATAAAAACTATTCGAAACAATAAATTCGCATATTTTTTCTTCGTGTGCCTCGCGTTAGAATGTTTCTTTCAAATGTTTATGATTCGGCGCTTCACGAATATAATGTTACGCTTCTGGACCCTATTAGGCAGGAAATTCAGAAGGGGGAAGGAATTTCCTATGTTTGAAGACGCCCATGTAAATTAGCACGGAGAGGTACCACCTGTAGCCAGGGCAGGGTTAGAGGCAGTCATGGGCACGTTACCAGTAAAAAGTAAGTGTTACAGTTACAGTTACCTAAGCCAAAAAAGTAACTCTGTTACAGTTACAGTTACAGAGTTTCCATAAGTAACCTGTTACAGTTACAGTTACTCTGAAAAAGTAACGTCGTTGCTTTTCCGTTACTGTACAAAATATGTAATAGATCATAAACCTAATGATAGGATTTATTTAATGAAAACATACGAAGGCATGCGCGGGTAGTCAAAATTGCACGTGGTAAAACCCTAGACGAGGGAAACCGAAAAGACAGCCCAACACCAGCCTTCTTCTGTACGCCTCATTTTGTTGCATCAATTTATTTGTTCATGCATCGTTGGTGAAATGGGACTTTATCTGCAAATAATAATAATAAACATCCTTGGACACTAGAAGTGGAAAGCGTAGTTGATACACTGGAAAGACAGCATTATCCTAGGACGTTTATTAGCGATACCCAGAAGCGCATGCGAAGAGAAACGGGGAGTGCGTCATGAGTGAAGACAACATCCATTGTGTCTATTTCCTATGTTTCAAGGTGTATCAGACCCTGTTCGGAGGGCTCTGCATCCGCTGGGAGCAAAGCTCTCCTAGGAACATGTGTTCGTGAAAATCTGCAAGCACGATGCGGGGATTGCGACGCGAATTAACAACGGCGAAACAGGCAGGAAAGGGTCGACAAACGGGATATTGCTAAAGCAACTCATGCAACGCGTTATAAGACACTGCTGGACAACTGGACCTAGCTTTGACCTAAACAATGGGATAACTCTGGCTCGCGAACGAAGTTGGGGGACGATAGAAATCTGCGAGTCGGAGTTGACCTTTTACAGTGAGTTCTAAAGAGGTTTCAAAAAATGATTCGCTAGTTCACCGTATTTCTTGCTTTCAACAGTTTTGTGCTTTGCTGCTTTTTTAGCCGCCTAGCTGTCAAACACGATTAGCTTGGAGCCTCGGACGAAGAGACTTTAAACTTGGCGTCTTAATGATTCACCGGTGCACCAAGTGCAGACCTAGCAGCTCAAGTGACCAAAAGGTTATATATATATATATATATATATATATATATATATATATATATATATATATATATATATATATATATAAGCAATGAAGAAAGAAACTTTGACAAAGTCTGGTCCACCAGACGAAACGTTAGTGAAAATATACAGTGCCAAACCAACGAAAGTCGTAGTTTCTTTCTTCATTGCTTATTCTACCGGGGTCCGCGTGATTCTTTCCCACTATATATATATATATATATATATATATATATATATATATATATATATATATAGATATATATATATATATATATATATATATATATCGAAAGGAAAGAAAAGACGGACGTGAACTAGTCTTAGCCACCTCCCCTCCCAAACTGCGAGGGGAGCGGTGTTGTGGAAAGGTGAAAGGTAGAGAGGAAAAGGGAAAGTAACTGTAACGCTATTTCCCGTTACAGTTACGTGTAAAAAGTAACAGTGTTATAGTTACAAGTTCCTCTAACATAAAAGTAACTAGTTAAAGTTCCAAGTTACTGAAAAAAAGTAACGAGTTACCGGTAACGCGTTATTAGTAAATAGTTACTGCCCAAGACTGGTTAGAGGAGCGGCAAGTGAGCGCGCGCCGCTCCTCTACCCCGGCCGTGCTGTAGCTCAACTGGCGAGGGTTAAAGTCCCTCTTAGCGAGGGTTGGGCCGCAGCGCCACAACTAGCGGTGGTGAAAGGTGGGAACTAGACCCGAAGAGCAGGCCGTAAGGGAGTGCGCGCGTGCGCCCCTCCTTAAAGTCACTAGAAAAATTTCAGAGTATAGCATCTGTTTTCCGCCGCCGACGCGATTGGCTTACTCGCATCACGTGACCTCTCGCCGCCATATCCCTTCCAAGCGCTTTGGTTGCAGGCGCGTTGAATGCAGAGCGTGGCTGGACATTTAGAAGTACCACGGTCCCTAGAAGTACTTCGTCGCTTTTTTAAACGCGTCACGCAGATGCCAGAGAGTAGCTCACCAGAAACCGAACGTTGCTGGTGAGCTACTCCGGGAATCTCGTATATTTTTGCATTCCGTGTGGGAAACATTAACGTCAAAGAGCGTCGTTCTACGTGGCTGCATACTTGACCACGGAATGAATTCGCCCCCCTAGAAAAACACTCCTTTCTGCAGTGAACTACACAAACTCCGCTGAAAAAGCTCTCATACTTAACCTTTCGGTTCGCAATGTTCAGCGATATTGAAAGCTACACACTAAATACCTTTCTATTTGCTCGGCTGTTTATATCTAGATCTGTTGAACAGATTGTGCATGCAGTACGAGTTATAAGCGTGTCACGCAGGAGAGCGAAATTTAAGGTTTAAAATAATAACTGTTTACTGGTATACCTTGAAGGCAGGGGCGTAGCCAAGGGGGGGGAGGTGTTGGGGGGTTCAAACCCCTCCCGTAATTTTTCAATTTTGCTTGCGTATATGTGCAGGCACATACGAACGCACGCACGTACATAAGGTATGATTGAACCCCCCCTCCCCCCCCGAAAAAATTTCTGGCTACGCCCCTGCTTGAAGGCAATTGTGGCATGATCATTTGCCATTGCGCAAAACAAGCGTGGAACTCTGTTGATAAACTTGGTATAAGGCAATGTTATTAAGCGTATGTTTTTTTATTTTTTTTGCAAAAAGAAATGTTGCTAATGCTGCATTGCGCCGAGCGTACCCTTACAATACTATTTAGTGGGTGAGAAATGGTCACAGAAAAAAAAAAAATCGGCTTATTTCACACATTGAGGGAATCGATTTCATGCGAGCCCTAGGTCTATATACATGCAGTGTTGTAGCAGCATGCGCGTTAAAATTTTCGGGATGTGCTATTTCTGATCAAAATAACATAAAGCACTGTGCCGAGCAACGAAAAAAACAGCTGAAATTAAAAGCAGTGCAGAAACCGAACCTCAGCTGTTTACGCGCTGGCAATGCCAACAAAAAAAAAAACTGTTTGTCGGAACACAGCAAAATATTTGCAAATGCACTGCAACGTTGGGAATATTAAGGACACAAAAAATAGGAAACGAAACAATTAAGGAGTGATGCCAATCATTTTTGATGGCCTATTTTCTACGTATCTGTTAGGAAATGACAACGTATTCGCAAAATAAGATGCACCTTGCCTACCGCACCGCGATTCGCCCGTACGTTAGGCTGCTGGCGTCCGGAACCGAGACATAAATACTTCACGCACAACTTTCACTTACCGTACACACACCAGTTCTATTACACATAACACCCAGCTGAACAGCAAGCACGGTGTGCAAGCAAGATATGCGTAAGCGATAAGTCGAAAGACGCAATGTTGAATGTTCTCGATGTTGTTCGATAATGTTCTCGAGAGCGCTAAGAATTGAACCTGAACACAGACTGCAAAGCTAGCGCAAAGAGTCAAGATTCACCAAGTATCGAAATAAATGGCATCTCGCACGAAGTCATTACGCTAATGCAAGTATGTTTACACAAAGGGGGCATTGGTTTACAGCTCCAGACCTAGCGAGCACACCCGGCCGTGACACAAAAAGAGACCGATGAAGCCACGAAGAGGGTTCGCGAGCACATGGCAACATCGCCGCACGTTTCATTAGTTACACCGCTTACCGCGCAGTCTATTCATAACTGTCGATGACTCGAAATCACTTCTTATATTCTGTTGAAAACACACACACACATAATGCAGTTACGCCGTGCGTAACACGGCATCGAGGCGAAAAGATCGGTCACTTCTCAACACACACTACCGACGCGCCGGACGGTGTGGAAGGGAAATGGCCGCTGCCGCCCAATGTTGCCCGCGTGCAGCCTACCTTTGCGGTACTCTGAAAATTTCCAGTGACTCTACCCCTCCTCTAGTCCGGCCGTGCTTGAACTTCTATTGAAAACGCGCCGAATGGGACGGACGTGTAACGCGTTGCAGGTGCTAGTCGCGGAGGCCACAGTAACGACGAATTACTTTACCTTACGCAGAACAGACTGTTGGGCTAGTTGGTTATCCATCAACACTGAAAGAATAAGCGCTAAAATTGACGAGCACACAAAGAGGAGAACAGACAAAGGACTGGCGTAAAGTAGCGCCAGTACTTTACCTTACCGCTCCCAGAGGGCAACACCACCCCGCCTACAGGGAGAGCGGTAGATATAAAAGGCTCGTTTGTAAAGCCTCTGCAGTCTGTGACCGTATGTACATAGGCAATAAAGAAAGAAAAAAAGTGACCGTGGCGCAGTGGATAGCGTGCCGGGCATTTGTTGTTGCTGACCGCGCGGTCGTGGGTTCGATGCCCGTTGATGCAACTTTTTTTTTGCCATCTAATCTTGTATATTTTTTCGACATCATTTCCGTGACGGAAATACGTCACTGAAGTTTTGGTGGACCCCGGCATAAAACACTTTCGTGTTAAACAGATCCCACGTACCGTGGGAGTCGATGTTATGCGAAGCATGCGGCGGGAAGGTGACTGTGGCGTAATTTTTTTACTGAGCGACACGTCGCAAAATGACGCTAAGGATTTGTAATAATTTTATACGCACACATATATATTGAAGAGCCACATATGTGTTATATAACCAGTTGTTTACGGTTGAGTAACGCTGCCAACGACACCGTGGGTATTACCAACACCAGAAGTGGTAAGCTTATGTGTAGTGCTTATACTTGTCCCTTACGATGGAGAACGCACGCACGTTTCAAGAACCCGTGTGCATGTGTGGAAGAAGTTCTTGACAGTTCATGAACAAGGTCATCACCGTGATCAGTGAGCACCAGCAGCTGGTCATGACTTACAGGAACCGGTCCTGATAGCAGTGACGAGGGGTCTCTCATTGCGGTCACCTGCTACATTGGCCAAACTGGCCGCTGTGTAAATGACCACCTTAGAGAAATGAAAGGCCATCCAATGAAAGGTTCTGTCGGCAGCCACCTTGCCGTGCACAGATCCGTGTGTGGTTGTCACGCTATATTTGACCAACGCCACAGAAAGCGGGTATGTGCCAAGCCGCTCCTAGCATAGCATAGCCATGCAAAGTACCGTATAGCAAAGGGGTGGGAAAGGGAAGTGAGGGTGAGGAAGAGTGAGGGCAACATAGAAAGATAAAGAAAGACGAGAACAAGAAGAGAAAATAAAAAGATGTAGAAGAAGAGAAAGGAACAAAGAAACATGAAAGAAAGATGAAGAATGAACTCAATATCTGGCACCTGCTTGCCAGCTCTGCGGTTTGCTCAGACTGCGGAACTGGCCTTAGTTTTTATATTAACCGACTCCAGCACGCACAGCGTTGGTTCTCTCAGCCGTGCGTTCTGACTATCAACGCGCACTCAGTTCCACATAGAGTGCGGCGTTTGCACTTGTCTCACACCCTGTACAGATCGCACTGCGGCACACGAGAGCCCGGCCTGTCACCATGGAGGGAAAGTGCGCCCCCACGTGCAGTCATTTATCAGCAGGACTTTGGTACATGGGAACAATCGTTATACCCGTGTCACACGGGCGCGCAAATAAAAACATGGCTGATCCCTCCGTCATAGGAATCGGTATAACACGAAAGTTAAACGTGTCTTCACAGAAGTAGTGCTTATTGTGTAGTGATATATGAGAGCTTGTACAATGTCTATTCGTGTTTGGCAGCTATAGCACCGTTTGACGTGGATGCACCCATGTTGACAGCATGTCTCTATCGCGACGACTAACGCCCATGATCATTATTAAACCGTTGTGGTAGTTGACGATGTGATATTTGGACACAGCGAATTGTGAATCCCGCGTAAAGATGATATCAACAAGCTCATAATCAACACTGGTACCCGGTATGCGCTTCTTCAAAGCGTCGTCAATTAAGGAGAGAAACGGCACGCTGTGCGCTTTCTAGTAACGGGTAGCCGACGCCCGTGCTCATGCATACATAACACACACTGCGCTTCAGCAACACGGGAGGTAGAGGTTCGTAGCCTGAGCCGCAAACGCGTGCGTCCCGCTGGCCTCCGTCTCGCAGGCGCTGCTCTCGCTCCACCAAGGCACGACATTCGCCCGTCGAAATCGCGTCCTTTCTGCAACGCATATTGCAGCAGTTTTGTTAGTCGGTGCTCTCGCAATTGAAGCAGTCGGCCGCGGAGAAATCCCGTTGGTGCACGTGGAAGCTACTCCGTTGAGCCGACGCACGCTAACACGAAGCCAAAGGCAAAGAACGTAACTGCGTCAAGCGTGCCTCGGCGACGGCAGCGCGGCCAGTCTACCTCTCTGGTATCGAGACGCTTTAACCATTATCTCCGATATCGCGTGCAATCTCGGAGGAAGCGCTAGTAAGTGTCGATCGTGAAGCATTACTTCTTTTCACACCTCACAGACGGCGGCACCGCCCCGCTCCGCCCGCCGCGAAAGAGAATGTGCGAAAGATATAAGGCGCGTTCGCGCCGTGTCCAGCATCTCCCGAGTTAGCTTACTCGGTAGCGCGTCGGGCGCTTGCCGTCGCGGCCGCAACGTCGTGGGTTCGATTCCCAGCGGGGTATATTTTTCTTGGTTTTTTTCTTTCTCACCCGTTGGCGTCCATTTTATCAACGTCATATCCGTGACGGATGTACTTGGTGGACCCCGGCATAAAACACTTTCGTGTTAAAAAGTAACGCGTTACCGGTAACGCCGTTACTTGTAACGCGTTACCGCCAACACTGGTAATAACGGACCATCATGCGCGCTGTTGGCTTTCATCACTAAAGGATCCTACTGGGCGGCTTGGTCGCTGGGCTCTGCGACTCCACGAATATACATACACAGTGACGTTCAAGTCGGGCCGCCTACATCAGGACGCAGACTGCCTGTCTCGCTACCCGGTCGATGAAACGAGCGTCATCCCTGACACCAACACCGACGCTTGCGTCTTTTCAGTTTCCTTACTGACAAACATCGGCGACGAACAACGCCGTGATGCGTTCTTGCGTACTATTATCGAACGCCTAGAATCATCGTCTACCGACCGGTTCCATCGCTCGTTCGTGCTCCAAGATGGTGCGCTCTACTGCCACAATTTTCATCCAGATGGACCAGCCCTGCTGCTTGTTATTTCGAAACACCTCCGCTCGGCTGTCCTTCACGAACTTCATGACCTTCTAACGGCCGGACACCTTGGTGTATCGCGCACTTACGACCGGATCTGCCGACGCTTCTTTTGGCCAGGGCTTGCACGCTCCGTCAGAAGATACGTTGCGGCGTGTGTGAACTGTCAGCGCCGCAAAACACCATCGACGCTTCCCGCCGGTGCCTTCAACCCCTTGACATTTCATCAGAACAGCTCTTTTGCATTGGCTTAGACCTACTTGGCCCGTTTCCCCTGTCTTCCTCTGGCAACAGGTGGATAGCTGTGGCCACAGACTACGCCACGTGCTACGCCATCACACGAGCTCTTCCAACAAGCTGCGCCACAGATGTCGCCGACTTCCTCTTACACGACGTGATTTTGCAACATGGAGCTCCACGCCAGCTGCTTACGGACCGTGGCCGCACATTTCTGTCGAAGGTCATAGCCGACATTCTGCAGTCATGTGAAACGAAGCACAAGCTCACTACGTCGTACCATCCGCAGACAAATGGCCTGACGGAACGTCTCAATCGAACACGTACTTACAGACATGCTTGCGAAGTATGTTTCCTCCGTACGGCAAAGCGACTGGGATCTTGCTTTGCCGTACGTCACATTTGCGTACAATTCTTCGCGCCACGACACTGCCGGTTACTCTCCATTTTTTCTGTTGTTCGGCTGACAACCAACGTGACACCATCATCCCGCTTCCCGCAGTACCGACCAGTGAATATTGTAACTAATAAATACAGCGCCTGCTACTATAAAAATTATTTGTTTAGGGCGAACCTGTGCCCGTAAACTCAAGAGTTGAATCCTCGGCAAGAATGTCCCTTGCTCGCTGTCCCGAACTTCGTCGGTCTCTTCTTTCACACACCTGGAGTCTCGTGCCGGTCCCGCTGCGTAGCGTGGTGGCGCGCGCAGGCCGACGGTTCATCGCGTGCTTTGCTCCCTTACAAAAATGGATTTAGACAGTCTATAGACTGGCTAAACGTATTTTTAGACAGTCTATGGACTGTCTAAATTTATTTTGTAAGGGCTTGCCAGTTGTGTGGCGGCTTTTATAAATGCAGTGTGCGACACTCGTCTTCTGCGGATGTCGAACAACTTGTGGCATTTGTCCCCCTCGTAACACGCGTCGTCCCGATGCGTACAGAAGGCCGACTGCTTTCAAAGGATAGGGCTGCTCTTGTTGTGTGAGAACGTGTGCCAGTTCGGTTTTCAGTTCCTTTCGTAGTACGGTTTCATTCGTACTACATGTACGACTTCTGGGAGATTCCTGCGTCGTGTTGAGCACACTTGACCTTCAGGGATCACCTCGTAGTTTAAGGTACCTAGCCGGCGAAAAACCCTGTAAGGGCCAAAATAGCGCCGCATAAGCTTTTCGGATCGGCCACGTGCACGTACAGGCGTCCACACCCACACTTGGTCTCCGGGATTGTACTGTACGTCTCTTCGTCTTAGATTATAACGATGTGAGTCGACGTCCTGCTGTTGAATGATACGGTGCCTTGCCAACTGTCGTGCCTCCTCCGCCCTTTCTATGTATTCGCTGATGTGAGGGTCATCCTCATTCGTATTGTTCACAGGCAACATCGCGTCTAAAGTCGTTGTTACCGTGCGACCGTAAACAAGTTGAAATGGTGTGAAGTGGGTCGTCTCCTGTACTGCAGTATTGTACGCAAATGTAGCATACGGTAGAATACTGTCCCATGTCCGATGCTCGAAGTCCACGTACATTGCGATCATGTCAGCGAGCGTTCTGTTGAGTCTTTCAGTTAAACCATTTGTTTGCGGATGGTACGCTGTAGTTCTGTGGTCGGTATGCGTCAGTTTCATGACAGACTGCATCAACCTGGCAGTGAACGCTGTTCCTTTGTCTGTTATGACAACCTTAGGAGCGCCATGTCGCAGCACTATCTGGGTGACGAAAAACTGAGCCACTTCATTCGCGGTTCCTTTTATGAGAGACGACGTCTCGGCATATCGGGTCATGTAGTCTGTTGCTACAATTATCCATCGATTTCCCTACGATGAGACAGGAAATGGTCCTAGCAAGTCCATTCCCATCTGTTCAAATGGTACTTTCGGTGGCTCTATTGGTTTCAACAGACCTGCTGGTTTCTGTGGCGGTATCTTGCGCCTTTGGCATTCTCGGCATGATCTGACATAGTGTTGTACAGAATCCAATAATTTCGGCCAGTAATATCTCTGGCAGATTTTTGCCAAAGTCCTACTAATGCCCAAGTGGCCTGCCGATGGGTCATCGTGACACGCTTCTAAGATTTCGCTCGCAGTGATGATGGAATGAGAAGCAGAAAGGTCTCACCAGTGCGCTCAAAGTTCCTTTTGTAGAGAACGTTGTTCCGGAGAACATAGGAACGTAATCCGCGGACGAAAACTCGTGGTACTTTGACCTGCTGCCCCTCTAAGTACTGGATGAGAAGGAGTAATTCTTGGTCCATTCGCTGATCATGAGCCATCTCTGAAACGTTCACAGCTCCAAGAAATGCTGAATCTTGTTCATGTTCAGGAGATGAGGTCTCGACTGGTGCACGTGATAAGCAATCCGCGTCATTGTGCTTGTGGCCGGACTTGTAGACGACGGTGATGTCATTCCTGCATACGCAGGCTCTATCTAGCAAGTCTTCCAGAAGGGTCCTTCAGATTCGCCAGCCAACACAATGAATGATGGTCGCTGATTGCTCGGAATGGTCTTCCGTATAAATAAGGCCGGAACTTACTGATGGCCCATATAACTGCGAGACATTCCTTTTCTGTAGCTGAATAATTTGATTCAGCTTTCGACAGAGTGCGGCTTGCGTAAGCGATAACTTTTTCTTCTTCGTTCTGCCACTGAATAAGAATAGCACCAAGGCCACGTTACTGGCGTCCGTGTGAATGTCTGTTTTGGCGTCTTCATCAAAATGAGCAAGTATAGGAGGCGACTGCAAACGGCGTCGTAACTCAGAGAAGGCATCTTCTTGCTCTTTCTGCCAGACGAACGGTACACCTTCCTTTGTAAGCCGTGTCAGTGGTTCGGAGATCTTGGAGAAGTTTTCGACGAAGCGCCTGTAGTAAGCACAAAGGCCCAGGAAACGTCTCATGGCCTTTTTGTCTCGTGGCTTTGGGAAGTTTTCAACCGCAGTGATCTTTTCGGGGTCTGGGCGCACACCTTCAGAACTAACGATGTGCCCGAGGAACCGAAGCTCGCAAAATCCGAAGTGGCATTTTTCGGGTTTGATCGTCAGTGCTGCCCCGCGAATAGCACCCAGTACAGTTCTCAATCTCTGTACGTGTTGCTCGAAGGTAGTTGAAAAAACTACTACGTCATCAAGATAGACAAGGCAGGACTGCCATTTGAGTCCCGACAATACAGTGTCCATCATCCTCTGAAAGGTAGCGGGAGCAGAACACAAACCAAAAGGAAGTACTTTAAACTCGTAGAGTCGGTCGGGTGTCACAAATGCCGTCTTCTCACGATCTCGTTGGTCCACTTCGATTTGCCAGTATCCGCTTTTTAAATCCAACGATGAAAAGAAGTGAGCATTACGTAATTTATGCAATGTATCGTCGACTCGTGGAAGTGGGTAAACATCCCGCTTCGTGACGAGGTTCAGTTTCCTGTAGTCAACACAGAACCGCAGGGTGTTGTCCTCTTTCTTGACAAGTACTACCGGTGATGCCCACGGGCTTTTGGATGGCTGTATCACATCGTCCTCGAGCATCTCTTGTACTTGCTTCTTTATCGCTTCCCTTTCTTTCGAAGCCACTCGGTATTGATGCTGACATACAGGTCTAATATGTCCGACTACGATGCGGTGCTTTGCGACGGGAGTACGTCTGACTTTCGACGAAGTGGAAAAACAATCTGCGAATTCCTTGATTAAATCCACAATCTGGTCTTTCTGTGGGGATGACAGCTCTCGGTCAATGTCTATTGACTGAAGGACACGGTCTACTGTCCAGGAAGCTGGAGGTGCTTTATCTATAGTGCAAACATCCGAGACTTGTTCGTAGTACCTCGTTGCTAAAGTTGGTCAATAGCACATCCGTAAATCCGTCACGCAGATTCACTAGACCTCTCGCCACGCATATTCCTTTTTCGAGTAGAAGTCCGATATTTCCGTCAGCTAGTCAAGCATAGTCACGAAAAACATCGCTTCCCACAACAACTGCCACGCTGCTACGTGGCGGCACGGTCACACCTTTGTCCACAATACGGAGAGGCGAAACGATTGGTTGCTTCGTAGGACACATGGCGACCGCATTCTCCGTAGAAAAAGAAATTTGAGATTTTTGCAAGTCGATGATTGCACTGTTTGCTTGCAAGAACTCCATGCCTAGAATCAGTTCAAGGGAACACTCGGGGAGAACAATAAAGCTGCTGACGTACACGAGGCCCCTTATTCCTATTCTCGCTGTGCACAATCCTACAGGGTTGACTAAGTGCCCTCCGGCGGTGCGTATCTGAGGTCCGCTCCAATGAGTGATCACTTTCTTCAGCTTCTGTGCGAGCAGGCTACTTATTACTGAGTAGTCTGCACCGGTGTCTATTAACGCAATAGCCTCGTAGTACTGAGTAGTCTGCACCGGTGTCCATTAACGCAATAGCCTCGTAGTCGTCGATGGTGACTTGCAGTTCGGAGGTAACGTCACCATTACTGCACTTATCCGTTATTGCGTCACTGCCGTCGCCTGGTCCGCTTAGCGATGGAGCGTCTTCAGTTTTTGAGAATCAGCGGCCTTGCCTCCACAGGTCGCTGGTTCTAGTTTTCCCGTCGCGGACTTGGGGAACGACGCCTCGGGAAGACAGATTAAGGACGTGGACTCGGCGACCGATTGCGCATTGGTGCTGTCGACCGTGATTCACGTTGCTGACTATCCCCTTCAGTCACAGCGTACACAATTGTGTACGCGAACTTTAGAGGCGCGTCACACGCCGTGTCTTTCCTAAAATGGCCTGAAACTTAGTGTGCACATTCGTGTAGGCCTCCTGAGTGGACAAGTAGCGGTCATTTAACTTCATTCTGCTGTGTATTGCTGCAGAGGATCACTTTGCTGGAGACACTACCGTGTTAGACGGTCGTTTGACGTGCCGCGTTCCAGGACCAAAGTCAAGAGGATTTTTTCTCCGCTCGGAAACTAACACAACCAAAAAACAAGCTGTGCATGCATTTCGGACCTAATAGTTTATTCTTTTTATGCAATTATTGAAGCTGACTGATGGGAGAATAATGAGATAATTGGTTACACGCTAATTAACATTAATTACTCAAACTCACACAAAACTACACATTCCTTCATTTTCTTTCTTGAAATGTAATACTTAGTGCCTTTGAATTTTGCCATGCGAATTTGACGCAGTTGTAGTGCATCATAATTCGTGACTGAAGGGGCTATTCTGATAGGCATAGCGCGAAGTTAAAAATTCTTCAATTTCGTAGGGGCGCTCACCGTTCCGAGGGCAGGGTGCGTTCACTGGGAAGCCACGTAGTCCGACCCGACGATACTGGCATGCCCGATAAAGGTGGCCTGCCTCCCCACAGGGGTAGCAGAGGGGCCGCCGATCTGCAGTGCGCCATACATCGCTTTTACGGGGTCTTGCTTCCGGCACGGGTGGTGGCGTGCTGCGAGAAAATGTCGGGGGCATAACGGCAGCCTGAGCATAGTTCGTGCGTCCAAGGTCTTGTCGTACAACTTGCGCGTACAACTGTGGTTGAGGTTCCGGTTGTGAGCAGTGCATCACCTGAGGCTGTGGTTGAAGAATTGCTTGCCGCACTTCTTCACGCACAAAGTCTGCGAGTGAAGGCATCGCTGGAGGACCTTGGGTCAGTTGCAGTTTCTGCAGCTCCTCCCTTACGACAGCCCCCACCAGTTCCCTCAGAACGTCGATGTTGCTGGTGAGGGTTGCTGACACCACGCTAGCTGAAGAGACGCTTAGGTCCCTGTTGTACTGTCGTGCACGTTGCTGCAGTGCCTTCTCCATGGTCATTGCCTCTGACCTGAATTCTGCTACAGTGCGCGGCGGATTACGCACCAGGCCCGCAAAAATCTCCTCCTTCACTCCGCGCATTAGGTGCCGCAACTTCTTGTCCTCGGCCATGTTTGAATCGGCTCGGCGGAAGAGCTGCGACATGTCTTCAATGTACATGGCCACGTTCTCGTTGTTCCGTTGGTTCCTCGCTTGAAGAGCGGCTTCTGCCTTCTCTAGCAATTAGCTCTCGTCGAAAGTCCTCCCACGATGACAAGGACGCTTCGTGGTTTTCAAACCACGTACGTGCAGAATCTTGCAGTGCCACGTAAACGTAACGAAGTTTCCGGGCTTCGTCCCAACCATTCAAACTGGCAACGCGCTCGAAGCCATCGAGCCAGTCTTCGGCATCTTCGAAAGTGTCTCCGTGGAAGACCTCTGGTGTCCGGGGTGAATCCACGACGATGTGAGATGGAGATGGCGTCGATTGGGCGGCAATCGTAGTGGCGTCTGTGCTTACGGTCTCCCCTGGTCTCGACAAATCGAAGAGGGGGCCGAACTCGGGCTGCTCACCACGTAGGCGACGACTCGTGCGTGCGTTAATTCCGCTGGCTCTATCTTCTGGGATCTGGGCTACGCTCCCTAGCCTGTGGTGGGCTCGGAATCATACCCCGCACCTCCACCAGAATGTAACCAATAAATACAGCGCCTGCTACTATAAAAATTATTTATTTAGGGCGAACCTGTGCCCGTAAACTCAAGAGTTGAATCCTCGGCAAGAATGCCCCTTGCTCGCTGTCCCGAACTTCGTCGGTCTCTTCTTTCACACACCTGGAGTCTCGTGCCGGTCCCGCTGCGTAGCGTGGTGGCGCGCAGGCCGACGGTTCATCGCGTGCTTTGCTTGCCAGTTGTGTGACGGCTTTTATAAATGCAGTGTTCGACACGCGTCTTCTGCGGATGTCGAACAACTTGTGGCAATATGCTCTTGACGCTATCACCAGGGCTGCCCAGGCACGTGAAACCGCGCGCACTCGCCTTTTGACTTCTCAAGAAAACCAACGGCGGTTGTACGATCGCAAGCACCGAGACGTGCACTTCTCGCCCGGTTCTTTGGTCCTGCTGTGGTCTCCCACCCGTCACGTTGGGACGGCGGAAAAACTGTTGTCTCGATACACAGGTCCATACAGAGTCCTTCGTGCAGTTACCCCTGTAACTTATGAAATCGCTCCTGTCGCCTCGTCGCCTTCATCTTCCACACAGGCCAGCGATATCGTATATGTCGCACGCTTGAAGCCCTACCACTCTCCCAGTGACGTTGACGTCTGATGCGCGGAGACGGCCCTTCTGCCGCCGGGGATTATCATGCATATTGCCGGCCCCTTGAACCAGGCGCGTGTGCGCCGGACGAAGAGAAGGAAGATCTCTCCCCGCTCGGGCTCTGAGCTGAAACGGTCAGCGCTGCAACCACTACTGTAAATATATTGTGTCAATAGTCTACGGAGTACAGTCTACCGAGTCGTCATTCACGTAACAGTACATTAAATATTACAAAATATGCCAATAATGTTGAAGCGACATGGCGTGCAAACACGGACACAAGGGAGAAGTCAAGACACCACAAAAACCGACTAACAGCTGAAAAAAGGCGCACAGCGGTGGAAAAAAGGTGGACACAAAAACTTATCTGCGCATGCCTATATAGGAAAGACGTGAACCTATCAGTTTGGCACGCATTGTGGTCTACGTGAGAGATAACTGTTCAGGCACTTGATTTCTTCTTTTGCAAGTTAATCAATGGTTGGCCAACCATCAACACTGCAAAAATGGTGCGCACGGCTTTCATGGGAGTGTGGACAGTTGATTAAACCCATCGCTCTGTCAATCAGCAGTGGCGCTCCTGAAGGCAAACTGCCGCTTGCTAAAAGTTGAAAAAGAAAATTTCTTCAAAGCAAATGCATGGAATAATTATATGCTATAGGTAGGGCTGTCAGGCAGATGTTATGTTGTAACTACGCTACGGCGTCCCTGATCTCTCGCCATTACTGGCAGTACTACAGGTTTTCGCACTCACTTTAATCCAAATGCCAGCTAAAACAATTCCCATGCAACAGAAATATTCTGAGCGCCAAGCTGTTTAATCCATGTGCAAAACATTCAATCCTGGCACCAACATATTAATTCAAGTGCCCGCGCAAATGGCCTGCGTGCCAGTGGGTTTAATCCAAGTGCCACGTATTTAATCCAATCGCCAACAGCATTAACTCAAGTGCCAGACAATTTAATCCATACACAATAGTAATACGGGGCGTGAAAACGGCAGTGCAATTAAAGTACACTTGCCAGAACATGAAATAATAGCCAGAAAGTGGAAGGCAGCACTAATATTTGTAGTCACTGCTATTATTTATGAAAAAAGTCACTGCTATAGTTTACTTGAGTCATGCTTGAACCACTTATACTTTTCTAAGCAAAAGTTTGTAGAGTAATGTACGGCACAGGCGGGGCCATTTTGAGGGGAGGGAAAGCAAAAGCATCCATGCGCTGCTCGTTACGAGCATCTTAAAAAATTCGGCAGATACCACGCACTGTGGGAATTGGTGTCATGCGAAGCAGTCAGCGAGTTGCTGTCTCTGCTCCATTTTTTTTTTTTTGGCTTTGAGCCAAGCGTTACGAGGTGGATCGACGTGTTTTTGTAAGTGTAGTAGTTGTGTGCCCATCGTGCGCTTACCAGGCACGCTGACTACACTGGCGCTTAAAGGTTAACTTATGGTCTGACGAAACGTCAGCACTCATCTTGAGCACAGGCGTCAATTTTATTGAAACGAAGCGCATGCTACGGTGTGATTATCATTTCGCGTTGCTCGGCACCGGAGCAATACACTAACAGATGCTACGTATGATATTCCCATCATCGCACTCTACGGTGCGATGTTGTGAATACCATGCATAGCACACGTTAGTTTATTGCTCTGGAGCCGAGCAACGCTTGATTATAGCTTGCCGAGTCATCGGAGTACATATGTTCATCGACTGTTATTAAAGCGGAGCCAACACTGGAACCACAATCGACCGTCAACCAGCATACGTGTTTATCATAGGAGTACATATGTAATGTTTATTACCGTGTTATCACATTTGATAGCCAGCACTGCAACCACAATTGAGGTTGCGCCGATATGCATAAGTCTTTTTCCTAAAACAGTTCCAAGACCTGGCGTGTCTCTGGGGTAGAGTACTTCATTCACACGCCGAATACCTAGGTTTGATTTCTACTGGGATCCTCATTTTCATTATTTGCATTCATCGGATCAACACGGACGATGCTGCATTTCCTGGACGCTCTCCCGTTTAAATTACCAATGTCGGTTCTCACCATTCCTGGTTAGATATAAACAGTGAATCCCCTGTGGCGCATACCCGCATACCACGGCCCGTATTATACGGGTAGTGCCACACGTGACTGGAGGAAAGGGTTTCATGACATATACGCCAGGATTTTCGCATTATTCAAGTCATGACCAGACAGTCATGTTCGTCATACCTTCACACCCTCCTATGCCAATTGTGGTGAATACCTAGTTCAGAAGGCAACCCCAAAGCGTCCAGACGCGTCAAGACGCGATCGACCGACCGACCGACAGAGAAATATAAGCCCCAGAATTTATTTTGAAATTATAGAAGTGTCCAGCCTCCCGGAACTCTTCTACGGGAGGTCGCTGATAAAAACCTCACATATCTTTCAGTAACAATGTGGTTACTTGACCGAAGCTATTGATAACTCTGAGTTGAAGGTACAAAATGAAATGGTGCCACAAAATGCACCGATTACGTGAGATATTAACATTAAAAAGCATTTTCAACATGATTAAAAGCTAATTTTATGTTAACACAACATAATATCAATACTGATAGCACCCACACCTCCAAACCCTCATGCAATATGCATTGCATACTTCCAAAGCCACATCTATCGTAGCATTTTTTGCAGTATTAGGTCACTGTGTTCGTGGCGGCGCAATTTGAAAGTTAAAGTTTCAATGTCCATTAAGACATAAGGAGTTTCTTCCCATGAAATCAGTAATTTTTGGCAATGTAATAGTGATTTTTTATGCATCGCTCTGGTTGTAACTTTAATGCTCGCTAGGTGATTTGTTTATAGAGTACACCGTTCGCAGAATATGGCAAATTAAAAACTGAAATTTATGCTAAAGCATGCTACAAAATGACGACATAGTGGTCCAGAGAAGATATGAACGTAGAGCGAAGCACGATACTAAAGACAGTGGAAAAGCTGACTAATTCCTGACCATTACATTATTGTGTCTTTAGGCTAATTCACAACGGTGCGAAGTAAACAAATATGGCAGTACGAGGGCGTGGAAGCGTGCTGTACAGCATGTTCTGACACATCTGCGACACCAGGCCACTTTCATTACGCGACATCGTGATCCACATTGGAATCGGTCTGTGCACAATAATGTACCTGGTCAACAGCAAATGAGCAATTTTCCAGCTCCATCATTTATGTGGCTTCGGAGACGACGAAGCGGCACGATTCGCGAGCATCGAGTGTCCTTCGCTCTCCGCTGCATAGTACTGCTCGCGTCCGCAGATGCCGCTTCGGTTTTTCTATGAACAAATCCGGCGACGACATAGACCATCAGTTTCTGTAATGTCATTCACTGCCAGTTAAGCAGCGGCTGCATTATTCCAGGTGGCGGAATGTAGCTTGCCCACCTCCTACCAAGGTGTCGCGGGTGGATTTCAAGGAGCCAGGGGGTATAAACGCACCGATCATGGTATAGCGACGCTTTACAACTCAAGGCAAATTCCTTCAAGCTTCAAACAAATTCCTTAAACGCACCGATAAGCATGGTATAGCGATGTGGCTTTACAACTCGCAAATTCCTTCAATTCTGTTACTTCTCAGCTGTAATGCGAGTCAAAGAATTCTGCTTTTTAAACTTTAACGACCTCTTCGAATTCTTCAATCTCTTTCGTGCGAGGAGCTTTTTAAACTTTAACAGAACTGCATTTATGACAGGAAACAGTTTCCTGCAAAAAAAAAAATCTCTTTCGTGCGCAGAACTGAATTCTTTTTGAGAAAATGACAGGAAACAGATTTCCTCACAAGCAAAAAAAAAAAATCACAGCATATCCACGGGTGAATGATGATGAGTGGGGCGAAGCTACGGAGGGAATCAAAAAAAAAAATCTGTAAACCGTGAAACTCTGAGTGGGGCGAAGCCGTGAAATGCGCCCAGTACATAATATAAAGAGTGTGAAACATCGTGTATATATTAAACATCATAATATAAAGAGTGTGAAAACTTTTATTGTACTGTTGGTTTACGTGGTCCCTTCATTAAACATCAAACTTGTGATCGGTGAATTGTACTGTTGGTTTACAAGGAAGAAGTCCGTCCCTTCATTATCCCGAGCGAAAGAGCGCCAAGAGCGACCGCATTCCCCGCTCGCCCTGTGCAAGGAAGAAGTCCGAATTAAAGGCAAGGCTAGAGGGAATTCCCCGCTCGCCCTGTGCGACAGGACGCGCGTTCCACGACGCGAGGTAGAGGGAAGACAGGACGCGCGTAGCATGCCCAACGAAAGCCAACGGAACGCGATCGTGCAAGTGCTCCGGCTTGCCCAACGAAAGCCAACGGAACGCATCGTGCCTCATGGTTCCATTTAGCGTCCCAAAACCAAACATATTGCTCAAGGTGTGCCTTGCGTCCCAAAACCAACATATTGCTCAAGGTGTGCCTTGCGAAATAATTTCGTAGAAATAATTCATGTACATTAAGACGAAAAGTTGAAAGCTCACTAGAGTGTATCGCCCGCAAAGTATCGCCCGCTTTTAGTGTGATTTAACTTTTAGTGTGATTTCTCGTACGGCAGGGTCCTCGCGCCGTTGCCGGTCCACCTCGCCCGTTGACGATCGGGCGAGGTGGCTACATCGGGCGATAACTACTACTACTACACTTTAAGAAAAACATCTGGCGTTCTTTCGTTCTGCTTTTACAAAACATCTGGCGTCTTTCGTTGGTTTATTTCATCAATCAACGGCGTTTTGAACAAAATTTTTATTGTTTAATCACGCACAGGAGAAATCTCACCAGGCACTACCTTGGAGGTAAACAATGGCTGCTAATGGCAATGAGAGACAGAAGAAGTCGGCTTTTAGCTAACACTTACACTTCTACTTCTACTAACGTTTCCTACTGGAACATGCCAATGGCTGCTAATGGGGAATGAGAAACAGAAGAATTCGGCTTTTAGTTAACGCGCACGCTGCGAATTTTTTATTGTTCAACAACGCACAGGAGAAATCTCCCACCGGCACCACCTTGGAGGTCAAAGCGTAAGACTTGTTACTCACTACTACGGCCACGACGACTACGAGGGACGAACGGGTGCCGCCTTAAGGAGCTTCGCCCCTAAAAAAAAAAATTGGCACCTTTAGTTCAAAGATTGAGGTGGTCACCTCAGTTGACCACCATGCAAGTAAGGGGTACTACCAGTCAGTTTCGGTGGAAGGCCACAAAACGTGCTTTTTTCCCTGCAGGAGCACGGGGACATTGTATATGCCACATATCCATCTCAATCTTGAAGGCTCAGTACAGTAATAGCATACAACGTAGCAGTAGTTACTGTACAGTAATAAGCATACACATACGACAACGGATTTTCTAGCCAGGGAATTCATCACGCACTCTGAGCACCGGTTCCTGATGCCTAAAAACAAGCAAGCAGGCTGCTTCTACCTTCTGCCGAAGATTCATAAGGTGTCTGTTATGTTTTGCCGCTCATAAGTCGATCGTGCAGAATGTACAGCGCGGCACTGTACGTTATAGAAAGCTTCTTTCTCGGCTCTCTCTCTGCATGGTCTTTGACTGTGCACTTATCCCTGGAATGCAAACGGCTTCCTTTGAGCAGCTCGTCTTCTCCGCTGACTCCCCGTGGCTGCGTTTACGCGACCTTACTCTGCTTCCCAGAGGGCGGCTCGGGGTCAAAGGTCGAGTTGCGGTGACGCGCGGGCTGAACGCGCAACCGTTCGAGGGGACAGTGGCGCTTTGGTCACCATCACTTTAACGACCGGCACCGTGCTTTCGGCTCGCTGACTGTGGTTCAGAGTCAAGTCGCAGTGATGCACGGTCCGAACGCGAGGGAGGCGAGGACAGGCAAACGCCTTTTGTTTCCCGGAACCGTTTGAGGGGACAGTGGCCCTCTGTTCACCATTTCTTTAACGACCGGCACCGGGTTTCGACTCGATGAGTGTGGGAAGATGGCGTGAATGCACCAGGGGCTACAATACCGATATATTTCGAGCGTGCGAATCCCTGAGAGCGTGGGATGAGGAGAGGGAGAGCCATGGTGGGTAGTGCCAAAACGCCTGTCTAACTGTAAAAGCACTGCTGTCGAGATTAGGGACAGCCCAGTAAGGAGTGGCCTAATTTGAGTGGTAAACGGATTGGCTAAGAGAATGTTGAGGCGGACCAGCACTGGCCACCTCCCCTTTTTGTTTACCGCAAGTACTAAGACTGGACGGAATTCGCTTCCCTTCAGTCTAGGCTGTAATCTAGCGATGCAGAACTATCGATAAATTGACTATAGATAGTATCGACAGCGTTCTTGAAACTATAGATAGTGTAAACAAACTATCGATAGTACTACTATCGACAAACTATTGATAGTGCAATCGGTAGTAACCATGCGTTGTTATTACTAGCGATATTACAGCCACGCGTCTTTATAGCTTTGTTTTGAAGTATTCGGGTTTCACCCACAAAGACTACCGACAAAGCAACGTTTGACAACGCCGTAATGTTTCGAAGCTTCACGACTGTTTGAGATCATTCGGTTAAGATTACGCACCGGGCGTGAATAGTCAAGTTTATTCGAGAGCTTACGCGAGCGTCAGCGAGTAACACTGTAGGTTCGATGACTGATGTATAAAAGATGACGCGTTCCACCGAATAATCAGATTACTCGACGGTCGATGACCGTTGTCGCCGCTATCAGTGCGCAGCGTGTATCGCTTGTATTTTGAGTTTTGATTTTCTGGGCACAAGTTCACCCAAATAAAGAGCTCCGTATTTCCCAGTCTTGCTCCAGCATTCTCCACCGTCACAACCACGTGACAATACTGTTGATAGTAGTGTGAATAATGATGGTCGATTCCACGAAAGATTAAAAAGACCGTGTATACTTGATGTTTCCGATTTTTCTGATAATTTTGTGTGTTGTGCACACATGACTGCACAGCACGAAATCGCAGTTCGTTTTCAAATAAAATTTTTCAAGACAGAAAAATTCCGCAAGCGTCGCCGGTTGACGACGACCATTTTACGAAGAGTGCGTTTTCGTAAATTCGCAACCACGGTGGCAGTTACTGAAGCGATATATTACAAATATCTTTCCTTTTAGCAGAAGCAGAAGTAAAAAGGAAATAGCTCTTATCATTTCATGGAATTCTGAGCAAATTATGTATTTTTAAAAATTCACGAAAAACGCTGCGTTTTTGAAAATCAGTCACATTTGGGACGCTATGGCTACTTCTGTGAACACCTTAGCTTGTTCATATTTGCAGTATGAATAGGCCTTTATGTGAATAATGAACCTCTGCATTTGTATTTCTCTAATAGTTTTGAAAGTAGTAAATTTTCATGTTCGAAACACCGAAAAGACAAAAGCGCTCCTCGATTCAAAAATCTATAATAAAAAAAAACCCAATCTCAATTTTGTTCAAAGTCCTCCAAAATGTTCTCAAAGGACTGCAGAATGATATTATGAAAAAACATGTTGCATCATTTTTATTAGAACAAAAGAAGAAAATGTTAAACATTGTCTTTCCAGAGCGTGGTGGCTACTGCGTAAAGGACATCTCTAGTAACAAGAAAATAAAGTAACACGTCTTTTTTCTTCTTGAGCTTCGCTAAACAACATTAATGATCTATTGTCGGAGAGTGGGAACTGTTTTGTAAAGAAAACGATCGTCGAAATTGCCGGAGCGCTCTACTATGGTGTCTCTCATAACCATATCATGGTTTTGAGGCGTAAAACACTAACTCTTTTATCACCTGCAATCTCTTCGCGAAAGCGCGATATCAACTAAAAGCAAACATAGCATTTGAATTGTTTAAAACACTAATATAATAATTGTTGGGGTTTAACGTTCGAAAACTATGATGTGATTATGAGAGACGCCGTAGAGGAGGGCTCTGGAAACTTTGACCACCGGGCGCTTTTTAACGTGCTCCTAAATCTAGAAACGCGGGCCTCAAGCAATTTCGCCTCGATCGAAAATGCGGGTGGCGGGTATTATTCAAAACATTAGAGAGGCACAACCATGCAACCTATAATTCCATGTTTCCCCAATGTTTCAAGGGTGGTGAGCTTGATACTGCAAAAGGAAGTCATCTCATATTTTCTTTTTAGGCCGTCAATGGGCGGTCAAGGACTGCAAGACCATTGGCGGTCTCATGACCATTTTTAGAAAGTAATGTAATGTGAACCTTTCTTCCCTGACAAGTAGCAGCGTGATCAGGCCTTTGAACGGCAAAACGTAAGAAAGTTATTTAATTTGTTTTGCCAAAAACACATGCACGCGCTTGCCCACTCAAAACAAATGGCGCGTTAGCCCTTGCGCATGCACAAGGTAACACGAATGAACACCTAATTTTTTTGGGAGGTCTGCTCAGTATTGCGAAATTCGCGCGTAATGTTGAATTTCTCTTTACTATAGCCATTGAGATGCGCGAAAAATAACTTTTTGTATGTTGAAATCTCTCATATATATTTTCCAAAGTTGCATCGCGCTTGTACACCCTTTACATGTGTTATTCTAGATAAGCTTTTTATGGTTCTCCTTTGATATTTAATGTATGAGCCCTGGCCAAATCGAATATTGCCGATATTTAGTCCGAGTACGCCTAGTTAAGTTTCATCACTCTGATGAGTTCGAGTGAGTCCGCTTCAAGAAACTTCAAGACTGAGTCTGGCTTGCAAAAATTTCGGTGAGTCTGAGTTCGAATGAGTCCGCCTGAGCTATATTTTCGTGAGTCTGAGTCCAAGTGAGTCCGCTTGAGGAAACCTTTAGCGAGTCTGAGTCCGAGTGAGTAGGGTTGACTAAAATATTGTCACGTGGTCGTGACGTCGATGAAGTCAGCAGCAGGCGTGTTCAAGATGAAACTGTTTATTTGGCCGAACTTGAGGCCAAGAAACGGAAAGTTAATTCACAGCAATACGCACGGTATGCACTGATAGCGGCGAACAGAACGTCGACCGTCGAGCAACTGACAAGCGGTCAAGTGCGTCGGCTTTTATACAGACGCCATCGGATTTTCCAGCGAAATCGCTGATGGCGGCGTTATGTCGCGATAAAGCTGGTACATTCGCGTGCGCCGCAAAATCTTAACAAAATGATCTACTACAATCGAGAAGCTTCTCGATCACTGCTTCGCGGACAGCCTCGAGCGTTGATAACCGTCCTTGCTGGTCAAACCCAAAAAACATCAAAATAAAACAAGAAGTGGGCGTGGCATTGCCCCCCTCTGAAAAAGCATCGTCCCGATGCTTGCGAAAGAACAAAGAAGAGGAAAAAAAGAAGTGCATACATAAATAAATTACAATAACAAAGGTAAAAGTAGAGTCCTCAGGTTAGCTACCATGCAAAAAACGGCTTAAGGCGCACTACATGGACGACTCCAGGTCGTGCGCGGCGTCGCTGAGAGTTCGTAATGCCGTCCGGGATGACCTCGTAGTCAAGAGCGCCGAAACGTCGAAGAACCTTGTATGGTCCGAAGTATCGCCGAAGGAGTTTTTCGCTAAGCCCACGTCGGCGTATCGGCGTCCAGACCCAGACACGGTCGCCGGGCTGGTATTCCACGAAGCGTCGTCGAAGATTGTAGCGACGGCTGTCGGTGTGCTGCTGGGTCTTGATGCGCAGGTGGGCGAGCTGTCGAGCTTCCTCGGCACGTTGTAAGTAAGCGGCGGCGTCGAGGTTTCTTCGTCGGTGACGTTCGGTAGCACGGCGTCGAGCGTCGTCGCCGGGCTCCTTCCGTAGACCAACTTGTACGGCGTCATCTGCGTCGTTTCTTGGACGGCCGTGTTGTAAGCGAAGGTCACGTACGGAAGGACGGCGTCCCACGTCTTGTGCTCAACGTCGACGTACATGGCCAGCATATCGGAGATGGTCTTATTTAGACGCTCGGTGAGGCCATTGGTCTGCGGGTGGTAGGCCGTGGTGCGGCGGTGGCTCGTCTCGCTGTATTTTAAGATCGCCTGAGTTAGGTCCGCATTAAAGGCGGTACCTCTGTCCGTGATGAGGACCTCTGGGGCGCCATGACGCAAGACGATGTTCTCCACGAAGAACTTGGCTACCTCGGCGGCAGTGCCTTTGGGCAAGGCATTTGTCTCGGCGTAGCGGAGTGAGGTAGTCAGTTGCTACGACGATCCACTTGTTGCCGGAAGTCGACGTCGGGAACGGCCCCAGTAGATCCATCCCGATTTCGCTGGAACGGCCGGTGAGGTGGTTCGATTGGCTGCAGAAGTCCCGCGGGCCTAGTCGGCGGTGTCTTCCGTCGCTGGCAATCTCGGCAAGTCTTAACGTGGTGGGCGACGTCGGCAGCAAGGCGTGGCTAGTAGTATTTTTCCTGTATTCTGGCGAGCGTGCGGGAAACACCGAGGTGCCCAGCCGTCGGGTCGTCGTGTAGGGCCTGGAGGACCTCTGGTCGCAATGATGAGGGCACGACAAGAAGGTAGTCGGTTCGAAGTGGCGAAAAGTTCTTCATGAGAACGCCGTTCCGTAAGAAAAACGACGGCAGTGCTCGCTTGAATACCTTCGGAACAACGGCAGTCTTGCACTCGAGGTACTCCATAAGGTCCCCCAGTTCCGCGTCGGCTCGTTGCCTTTCGGCGAAGTCGTCGGCACTTATAGTTCCTAGGAAGCTGTCGTCGTCGTCCCCTTGCGGCGGCGCGTCGACGGGGGCTCGGGACAGGCAGTCGGCGTCAGAGTGCTTTCGTCCGGACTTGTACACGACGGTTATGTCGAATTCTTGAAGCCTCAGACTCCATCGTGCGAGACGACCTGAAGGGTCCTTCAAGTTAGCTAGCCAACATAAGGCGTGATGGTCACTGACAACTTTGAAGGGCCTGCCATAGAGGTAGGGGCGAAACTTTGACGTAGCCCAGATGATGCCAAGGCATTCCTTTTCTGTTGTGGAATAGTTGGCCTTGGATAGTGACCGGCTAGCATAACTGATAACTCTTTCAAGCCCGTCAGTCTTTTGCACAAGGACGGCACCGAGTCCTATGCTGCTCGCGTCGGTGTGTATTTCCGTATCGGCGCAATCGTCGAAATGCGCAAGTATGGGTGGCGTCTGCAGGCGTCGTTTAAGTTCTTGAAAGGCTTGCACTTGCGCCGTTTCCCACCTGAATTCCACGTTAGTCTTCGGGAGAAGCGTCAGTGGTTCGGCGATCCGTGAAAAGTTTTTGACGAAGCGTCTGTAATAGGCGCATAAGGCGAGAAATCGGCGCACGGCCTTCTTGTCGGTGGGTGGCGCGAAGTCGGCGATGGCAGCTGTTTTCCGCGGGTCTGGGCGCACCCCAGACTTGCTGATCACATGACCCAGAAACAGGAGCTTCTCGTATGCGAATCGGCACTTTTCTGGCATCAGGGTCAGTCCAGAGGTCTTGACTGCTTGAAGTACTGCCTCAAGCCGCCGGAGATGCTCGTCGAAGGTCGAGGAAAACACAACGACGTCTTCCAAATACACAAGGCACGTCTGCCACTTCAATCCGGCCAGTACGGTGTCCATGACGCGCTGGAACGTCGCAGGTGCCGAGCAAAGACCGAAAGGCATGACCTTGAACTCAAAGAGGTCATCGGGTGTTATAAAAGCGGTCTTTTCTCGGTCTCTTTCGTCTACTTCGATCTGCCAATAGCCGGTCTTGACGTCCATCGACGAAAAGTACGTCGCGTTGTGAAGTCGATCCAGGGTGTCGTCTATCCGTGGGAGAGTGTACACGTCCTTCTTCGTGATTTATTCAGGCGCCGATAATCAACGCAGAAGCGCAGTGTCCCGTCCTTCTTCTTCACTAACACCACGGGTGACGCCCACGGACTCTTTCAAGGCTGGATGATGTCGTCGCGTAGCATTTCGTCGACTTGTTTCTTTATGGCCTCACGTTCTCGCGTTGAAACTCTGTAGGGGCTCTGTCGGAGTGGTCGAGAATTTTCTTCTGTTATAATGCGGTGCTTAGCAAAGGGTGTTTGTCGGACCCGCGATGACGACGAGAAACAGTCCTCGTATTGCAGGAGCAGGGTTTTTGAGCTGGTCTTGCTTGACCTTTGGAAGGCTCGGGTTGACGTCAAAATCCGGTTCGGGACCTCTAGTTCGTCGAAGCAGGTTCGGCAACATCGAAGAGGGCGAAAGCATCGCTGGCGACTAAACATTCGTCGATGTAGGCAACCGTCGTACCCATGTTGAGGTGCCTATATTCGTGGCTGAAGCTTGTCAGCAGTACAGTTTAGTACAGTGGTCAACTCTCATACCTATAACGACGGAGCGTCGTGCTCCGAACTGCACGAGCGACATCTACAGTTGAAAACGGGGCACCTCTGAGCATGCGCAGCCCCACTGATGCGCCTACCTTGCATTCTCCATCGTTGGTTATCACCGCGAATGCAACAACTGCTTTGGCCGTTGGAAGCGCTGTCAACAGTTTATCACAAAAACAAGAAAAAAAAGAAAAATAAAAGGAAACGAAGCGAAGCGAAGCCAACCGTTGTCAGCGCGCGATGAAAGCTATGCTGCGTGTTGATTTGTCGTTCGCGGTCACATTGTCCCAGCAGCAGATTTGCGTCCACTTATATAAGTTTATCCATTGTCCGGCGCATTGTCGGTATGATATGATACTGCGAACCGAGAATAAGTGCGCAGTATAAAACACGCCGATCCGGTGATTGCACTCTTTTTTTTAGGCGCTATACGGTTGACAGCGCTTCTGACGGCGAAATCAGTTGTCGCGGCCGCGGCGATAACAAGGACGGAAATTACATGGCGAGCGCATCAGTGACACTGCGCATGCTCTGATGTGGTCCGTTTCAAGCTGTAGATGTCGCTCATGCAGTTCCGAGCGCGACGCTATGACCACTGTACCTTTGCTTTACCGTCATGCAACTCGGCGATACCTCTTGCGACGCAAATTTGACGGTTCAGGAGTAGTTGTTGATCGCCGTCGATTACGCCTTCAAGGTTCGCAGGTTTCTCGGTGCCGACGGAAATAATGACGCTGGAGCGCGGCGGAACGGTCACCTGCTCTTCTATCACATCCAGTGCATGGTTCCCTGGCGTCGCGTGGGGCGGGAGCGCTTTGTCTGAGGTTAGTGTTATCGACTCAGACCTCAAGTCTGTAACGGCGCCGTGGTCACTTAGGAAGTCAATTCCGAGTACCACATCCCTGGAGCAGTTTTGTAGGATTACAAAGCTCGCAGGATAAGTCCGGTTATTGATGGTGACTCTCACCGTGCAGACACCAATCGGCGTTATCGGTGATCTCCAGCTGTCCGGATTTCGGGTCCACTCCAAGCGGTCTTTACTTTCTTCAGCTTGGTGGCGAATGGCCCACTGACGACGGAATAGTCGGCTCCGGAGTCGACGAGAGCTGTGACGCTGTGACCGTCGATAAGAACATCGAGGTCGCTAGTTCGTCGTCTTGCGTTGCGGTTAGGTCGTGGCGTCGGATCACGGCTTCGTCGATTTGTCCCGCTGTTTCGACGTTGCGTTGTCAGGTTTTCTTCGGGCCACGAAGTTTCGTCTTCAGGACGTCGTTCAGCGTGCGGCGGGGGCTCGGAACTTAGTCGCGGCGTCGTCGTCGACGGCGGAGGATCTTCAGCATTTCATCGTTCAGCAACCGCACCTCCATCGGTTGCTGCCCTTAGTTTTCCGGATACGGGCTAGGCGACCGGACCCGGTTTGGGCCAGTGTACTGCCGGCGGTGCGGTGACATGTAGCGGCCGGGCGACGACAAGCGGGAAGGTCGTCGTTCTTGCCACTGTGTTCCGGTGAGGTAGTCGTCGATGTCGCGAGGCCGTTCGCCTGGCTACGGTCGCGGCGCATTGACGGCGAATCCGCGTAGCCCCATGTGTCGGTACTGGCAGCGGCGGTAGGTGTGGCCGGCTTCCCCGCAGTGGTAGCAGGGCGGGCGGTTGTCTGGGGCGCCAAACTTCGGTCTTCCTTGGCGCGTAGCGCGGGGCATAGCGCTGGGTGACAGGAGGACGGGCGTCGGTGGTGGCGGCGGCGTCTGGCGGCCGAACTGTGGCGATGCGGTGTCTTGACGTGGGCGCGGAGGGAGAACGTAGCGTCGGGCTGCTGCTGCGTAGCTCATGGCTTGCGGCTGAGGCGGCGCTGGCTGAGGAACACCCAGTGACTGTTGACTTTCTGATCGAACGAGCTCTGCGATCGAGTCCACTTGAGGCACAGGTGAGGGTAACAGCTTGCGCAGTTCCTCAAGATGAAACTGTTTATTAGTAACAGCTAGCGCAGTGTTCATGATGAAACTGTTTATTTGGCCGAACTTGTGGCCGAGAAACGGAAATTTATTTCACAGCAATACGCACGGTATGCACTGATAGCGGTGAACAGTACGTCGACCGTCGATCAACTGACAAGCGGTCAAGTGCGCCGGCTTTTATACAGGCGCCATCGAACTTTCCAGCGATATCGCTGGTGGCGGCGTTATCTCTCGATAAAGCTGGAACATTCGCGTGCGGCGCGAAATCTTAACAAAACGACCTACTACAATCGAGAAGCTTCTCGAACACTGCTTCGCGGACAGCCTCGAGCGTTGATAACCGTCCTTGCTGTTCAAACCTAAAAAACATCAAAATAAAACAAGAAGTGGGCGTGGCAATATTCATGAATCTGAGTCCGAGTGAGCCGCTTGAGAAACATTTTGGCAAGCCTGGGTCCAAGTGAGTCGGTTGACGAAATGTTAGTCTGACTCCGAGTGAGTCTGGTCGCAGAAAGTTATGGTGATTCTGAGTCCGAGTGAGCCCGGTTGAGTAAAATTTCGTGAGTCCGAGTGAGTCCGCTTCAGGAAAATTTGGTGAGTCTGAATCTGAGAGTCCTGAGTGAAAAATATATTGATTTAGTGAGTCTGAGTGAGCTCCATTTACTTTGCTGACCTATGGGTATGGCGCCAAAATGTTCAGGGAAAACACTGCGGTACCTTATTTCATAAGTGCTAGCGTGCAGTGGCAAAAAAAGAAATCATTCCTGTCGTCTCATGTTTGCCTTGTTCAGCTATGTGATCGACCGAAACCACTTTGGCACAGCTTCTGGAGCAAATAAAACCTCACTTTAGAGCAGCAAATCAGCCTTTTGGAGCAGTTGCATGTCATAGATTTACGAACACAACTTTTAAAGTCTCTAAGCGGAAATGGTTTTATCATGTCTAAAAAAATAAATATATGCGCACATAGATGTATATTTATAGATAATATCCCAAAAGCTGAAATTAACTCGCAGCTCTTCACTTTCCTACGAACATTCACGTTTAAAGGGACACTAAAGGAAAATAACAATTTATGTCAGAGTGAAAGCTCAATGTATGACGACATCTAAAACGGCAATATTATCAACAGCAGTGCCCTACTTACCGAGAAATTAAGCTAAACGTATCACACGATGAGCGCCGCGAGCGGCACATTTTGGAAATGATCCCGATGACGTGAGAGTTCGACTACAATTAATCACTCGTAATCAAACTAGCTGCAATAAATAAAAACCTTCCGTGCATCAAGAGACGTAATAAAATGCTGCTTGTTCGTTTCTGTTTGATTCATGGAAAAATGAACCTCTTTGGCGCTGCCATGGGGAACGGGGCGCGTGGTTCAAAGATTCCGTTTTCGCCGAACTGCGCTTCGACCGGCACCCTGCTTCGCTCACGCGGTCGCGTCTCAGTGGTAGTTTCGGTATCGCGCACTGCCGCGTTTGTTATGCGTGCTCGTGAAAGTCGCTCTGAGAGAAAGTTCGACAAAATGCCGCATGCATGTGAAGTTGCCGGATGGCCGAATGGCGCACGCCGCCGCGCAGTACAGGCGGGCAACTTTGGGCACGGCGGCAGTGACGTGAGAAACACCGCTTTCAGGCGTGTGATTTGAAGTGCGCTAACGCGATGCGGACCACTAAAACGTGATTTTATTTCAAAATAAGCACTTCCTTGGCACAAAAGTAGCACTACGAGGTTTCTGGACCGTTATTTCAACAATCAACGTCGACTTAATATTTGCCTTCAGTGTCCCTTTAAAGCAAACGATCTTTAAGCGCCCGAAAAACAAGGACAGCAGAACCTACGAACAGCCCTAAATTTCCATGTATCCGTGACACCAGGCCACCCGACATTTCCTCGCGATACAGTTCTCATTTGTTATTCAGTGCAGCGTTCCCTGATGCTTTAAGGCGCGTAAATTTTCCACTCATTCTGTTTAATATCGAAAGAAATTAATTAAGATGACGACTGCGCTTTCAATACAGCCCAGATGTTAGAGTTGCGTAGTGAAGTACAAGCTGTTGCACTTTATGGACAGACTCGTTAAGCTTTTGGTTCATTAGCGGTTAATAGAATAGAGGGTCTAATAACTAAGTGGTATATTGTGTCCAAATTTCAACGTCGCACTCAGTGAAATTTGCGAGAATGAGACTTCATGTCACCGTGCTTCCCCAGCAAAATTCCACAGGCCACTGCACCAACTGGAATTGTTCATAAGTCCTGACTGTAGCATGTTATTAAATTAAGTCACCTGCATAAAACCTTATGGAAGTAAGAACAAAAAGCACTACAATATTTTTGTAAACTAACGTAACAATTAAAAACGAAACATCCTATTCCTAAGTACACAGCCGCACTGCTAACTATAATTAATGCAATCTAACTTCATATAAAAGACTGGCGTCTCACATTAATTTGTAATTTTACCGATTATTAGATATTTTCCGACTCCACAACATTCCGCAAATATTTTTTACCTGACTTGACGATGTAATTTCACCGTATAGAAGGTAGTTGGTAATGTATGGCAGGGTCCGCCCTCCCGGCCGGAAAACTCAACATGCAGAATTAACAATGAATTTAATCTAGACATGTAGATTAGTTGCACATATAAACGTCTCATTTTCATCAAGAGAATTATTTATACTACGAGCCTGCCCCAATACAGGGCAACTTCAGCTTCCTCCCTGCACGGTGTCGCTGTCTGGGTCGGTACTTGTCCTCTTGTACAACTTGCCAGCCAACACGATTACGCAAGCCGCCATCTATTTGCACTAAGCAAAACTTTACGGTAGGTCGCGTGATCAGGTACCGAAGTTGCCATTTACAAGGCACTGTGTGCATGTCTTTCCAGCTGGGCCAGACCAGTCGCAACTAGCAAAGTTGTAGCACGAATGCTGGTGAGGCATGCACATTATTGTGAGTTCAATCAAGAGCTAGGCGGCAAGTGCGATTTACTTGCTCATATCTATTAGCTCAATCGAATGTTCCGAGTTGAGTGTGCAGTTATGGCCATCGAGAAGTTTTCTAAACATTGCTCTCGCCTGTTTGCTCCTATGACCACTAAAATTTACAGCAGTAACTGAAGTATACATTTCGAGCACCTGCTATCTTTCTTTTTCCTCCTAAAGAGCGCAAAAATCGCGTCTTGGCGCACACTTGGAGCAAATTATGCAATTTCTGGCAAAATGTAGCACGATGTAGCAGGTTTCACCTCTTGGCGCAGTTTGGCGCAATTGGCGCAGCAATCACGTCACTGCTTGTTTTGACATTTAGACTAAACTGGTAAACCTTTTGTTTTTGTGTGCATGGATTAAAGCTGTTGTGACTGGATCAAACACGGTGGCACTCAGATTAAACTCACTGGCACACAGCCAATTTGCACTGGCACCTGGATTAAATATTTACATGCTAGGATTAAATATTTCGTCCATAGATTAAACAGTTTGGTGCTCAGATTATTCCTGTGGCACGCGGATTATTTTAGCTGGCATTTGGATTAACGTGAGCCAGAAAACCTATAGTTACCGACTTCGATTGTAAGTCAACTCCCTCAACTTTTTTTGTATCGACGCCATGTGTTGTAAAGGCAGGAGCGCGGCGTAACCCCGCGGCAGGCCGACGGAGAGGCCGAGCGATAGGAGGGCGCGTAGAGTGACGACTCGTACACCGAGCTTCGGTGAGACTGACGGGAGACTGCTCTCCCGCGTTTATTGCAGGCAGTTTTATGGAGGGGGGAAGAAGGGTGATTGATCAGCGAGGCATGGGTCACATGACCGGCATGGCCACACTGGGTTGGTTGCGGGAAACAGGTATAGCGGAGGCCTAGTTCCACCCAATAACATCTACAGGGACCTTTACCGCACTGGTGTTTTCGCATGCCACCAGGGATCACACGACAATACTTTGGATTTCAAATTTTGATAAAATGGGTCGACCTACTACGTACAAATACGGAAAGAATATACGTTATTTCGTGCTTTCACAACTCTGGGCTCTGACACTGTCATTGTATCACAACCGGTATTTGCTGGCACACCAAAGGACTTACTTGTAATAGACCTCTACCGGCCTACGTCACTCACGCCCCATGACGTCAGGTCACGTGACATCTCAGCGCACGTGCAACGGCGGGTGGTTGGCAAAACACTCCCGCTGCCGGCTCAGCGTGGTACAGTGGCACGGTGTTTGGCGCACGTTTTTTTTTTTTTCTTTTGAACCTTTGCCTTAATCTTTCGGTTCCAAGATTATTTGTGGTATGTGTCAAAGAACATCTAAATGTGTCGTGGACTGCGTGACGAAAAATTTGCCACGCTGCTGGCTGTTTAACTTGGAGAAGGGAACCCACGTGGTGGTCTGTGCGAGGAACGGCGATATCACCTTCGAAAATGTGCCTCGTTTACTGTGGCGTGTAGTGTGCATTTAAAGGCAGCGACGATATCGGTTCACATTTGCGGACGTTGAAACTGACAATATTGTGTGCGGTGTGTGCTGTGTGAATAGCGATGCATTTTGTTTGCGAAAACATTGGCGCGCGTCGTATCTAACAGAGCAATTTGCAGTGACCGGTTGTCGACGAAACAGCAGGATTGGACATTTTATTTGACGCTGTGATCTGCGAGTGCATACATCTCAGTGTTTGTGCTGCGTGCACAAAAAAAAAAAAGAAAAGAAAGGTGCATGATATCCGGGCTGAAAGGTGAGACTACGCATGAGCTACCAGCGTGTTTTAGCATTGCCGAACATGTATGTACGGTTTACCACGACGAATATCCAGACCTATACGCGTATCGCCTTTTATTGGAGATGTACGTTGTGACGTGCCGTTGTGGCCGTCGGAATCTATGGGTTCCGAGGCGGCGTAAGAAAGACGACCGAACACATTGGAGACCAGGAAGGGACTACCAGACCCTCTTTTTTATTCTTCGAATCTCCTGAGCGCGCGCGAGCTTGGCGCTGATCTTCGTCGTTTTTTTCGCGCGAAGGCGCGAGACACACATCGAGCGTCGTCTGCTATCGCTCGTGACATGCCCGGGTTTTGAAACTAGTCGTCCCGACGTAATACATAACGTAACACTAAAACAGAAGATAAGTGAAACATAACTAAACTAACCTAAACAGTCCTATTTATAACTATTTATAAAAGTCAATCAAAGTCTTTCCACTTTCGCGCACGCAAAAGTACACACAAACGCCAACGATCATTTACACTTCACGGCCCACATGTACGCACTAGTCCGAAGCATGAGGTTGCTCCATGTGAGCAATGGGGCTCAGATAGGGTCTCTGAGGAGCACCAGTTGCCCTCTCTCAAACACATCGTCCTTGGGGTGCTAGTTGAAGTGCTCTTTTTGTTTTCTAGAGCCAGCCTGATGAACGTGGCAGCGAGCTTTGTGGCTTTATGTAGTCATTCACGCGCTACCGCGAAATAACTTGATTCTTCTTTGAGCTCTTTGTGTCAGTGGCGGCTGTAAACAACGTCTAGTGGCCGCACTGGATCCCTACCGATCACCAGGAGGAACGGAGTTTGACGAACCGTGTCTTGGTACCGGTGTTATAGCCGAATGTAACTTATGGGAGAATATCGGCCCACTTTTCTCCCCCGGCGGTAGTCATAGCAGTCATCTGCTTGATTGCACACTGGCCCTTTCGCACAAGCAGTTTGTGGCGGGGTGATATGTGGTCGCACAAGAGCTTCGTCCCTCTGATGACCATTACGCAATTTTTGTCTTCCGATATGCGATGCCAGGCCACGGGAACTAACTTCTGTGATGAAATTGGCAGTGCTTGCTCCCTAACCGGGTAGACCTTGCGTAGCCTTTGAGGAACAGATACCGCAAAGCTCTCCGAGTCCCAGTCGACGACGGCTCTTGAGGCCCGCAAGAATTCGTTGCCTAGAAGGATTCCTTCGTGAGGCAACCGGGAACAATGACAAAGGCATGCTGCAGTGCTTAGTCATCCACTATTACTAGTACGGCTCTGACTTGACCCAAGTATTGCAGGTGATGGCCGCTTGCTCCTACCGAACGTAGGGACGAAGGCTCAATGCTTAATTTGAGTTTGTCAACTAGTGGTGCCGTAATCAAACTTTTGACAGCTCCAGAGTCCAAGATGCCTTTAAGTGTTTGTCCGTTGATGGTGACAGGAACGGAAAAAGTACCCGCTTCTGAGGCACACGACACCTGCTCAATTACTGGCGACTGCTCGCGGGTATTGGCGTCACCAGCTGTCCGTTTCCCCGCTGTATTGGACTGGAAGATTCAAATTCTTCCTGCCACTTCAAAAATTCTGCAGTTAGCGGCAGACGGCACTGCGTGACAAAATGACCACTTCTGGAGCAGTTCAAACACAGTTTACGAATTCTCGGGGCGTTTCCTAGGGATCTTTCAAAAACACGCGTCCCGGAATGAGTCGAATGCCGCAACAGAGACGGCTTCCCATTTGTGTCATCTTTTTTAGGCGCGTTTCTTTGTGCTGCTTGATCATCTGAGGAACCGCTGGACTCGATACTCTCCGTGCTCTGACGATTGCGCAGAAGCTTTCGAGGCGAACGCTTCGAGTCAACGCGGCGTTTGGCGGACTGCGTTCCGGACGTACTCTCGCATTCTTGCGCAACCACAGTCTGAACACTTTCCTCAGAATTTCTGATCTGGTCAAAGCGCAGAAAGGAACTTATCATGTCGTCTAGCTGCCTAAAAGTCTTGTCGAAGAAATGTTTCTTTGCTTTAGGTGATAGCGTAGCCATGATGACTTGACACTTTTCTTGTTGTATTACAGGATAGTTGCATTGTTCCATGAGGTCCAACTTTCGGTATGCAAAGTCTGTACAGGACTCTCCGGCGCGTTGCGTTGCTCCGAACATTCGCTGCTTAGCCGTTACATCGCAGTCCATGTTATAACGTCGGCGGAACGCTGCTTTCATATCCGCCCAAGTAGTGATATCAGCCACCTTTGTGTGGTGACGCATCCATGTAAAGTCTTTAGCTGGGAGCCTCGAAATAATGAACGGTATGGCGACGTCGTCAGGAACGCTGAAGGTTCTGAACCAATAGTCGACTTGGTGAAACCAGGCGTTAAGGTCTTTCCCGAGATGCGGTAAGGAACTCGCCGCGAAACTTGAAAGTCGGTCGCGAGCGTCTTCACCGCTAGACATGCATATGGTATTATCGCTTCTGGCTTTGCTGTGCTGATTCCGCGAGCGGCGCTTAAAATTCATCGACGCATTGCTCTCCTCTGCACTCGTGCATGATGAGGCGTCAGAATCCTCATGCGTTCTCGACTCCAAGCGCTCGATGCGTTCTACAAGTGGAGCGAGTAAGTTGCAAAAGAAGTTGTGACTTGCCTGCAGCTGCGGGTCAAGAGGTGGCTTTGATGCGTCGTCGTCTTTAGCGGCGTCGTGGTTCTCCAAAAGCATGATTTTGAGTCCCTCCAATTCGCGCCGGAGCTGATCCACCTCGGTCTTCAGGGCACCGGCTTCGGACACAGCTGACCTGTAGGCTTCCACCCGGGCGGCGTCATGCAGCTGTTCGAACACGTCGATGGAACACGGGGCGGTCGCCATCTTGGGTTCACGGAGCCGACGTTGTCCTGAAGTCAGTGGTTCAGCCAACGGAGCGCGTAGAGAGCGACGTCCCCACATAGAAAATATGAACGTCTTCTTAGCTCACCCCGAGCCGTTGGGCGCCAAATGTGACGTGCCGTTGTGGCCGTCGGTTACTATGGGTTCCGAGGCGGCGTAAGAAAGACGACCGAACACATTGGAGACCAGGAAGGGACTACCAGACCCTCTTTTTTATTCTTCGAATCTCCTGAGCGCGCGCGAGCTTGGCGCTGATCTTCGTCGTTTTTTTCGCGCGAAGGCGCGAGACACACATCGAGCGTCGTCTGCTATCGCTCGTGACATACGTCTTAATGGAAGCAGTGGAAATTCTTGTTTGTCATATTCTAGTTAGCTTATCTTTACGGCTCGATATTTATGAGGTGACATTTCGAGTTTGTGTACCAAGTCTAAAGAAGGGGAGTAAGTATGGAAACACGTTGTAGGCATCAGATACAGCGAAGTAACCGCGCAAGAGATTATTTAAAACTAAATTATTGTGTGTAACATCTCAAAACTGCTCAGTGGATTATGAGGAACGCCGTAAGGGAAAGCTTCGCTTGAGTTTTCACGGGGATTTGTTAACCGAACGCACGCTAATGAGTGTTTCCTTCGTCTTTTTTTTTTCTTTCATTCTTCTCTGATCAGAATTTTGCGCCGTGAGTGAGAATCTAATCGGTGATCTCGCGCACAGAAGCCGCCAATTCTGTACATCGTTTAAAACTGCAGTGAAGATTTCGCGACAGAAATGGAGTACGTTCACATCCGTGCCATGCTAATATTTCTCCAAACACCAGTCGTCGTGAAAATGTATAACGTTCGCTTTCGAGGAGCATAAGATTTTTTTATGGCTGTCATCCACGACGAGCAAAACATACGTTGACCTAACAGAATCGTTCATTACAGGTAACTCTTCCTTCTAACAGCTGTGAGTTCAGAAAATAGCAATTTGCAAAAACTTCTATCGAAGTAACGCAGACACACGCAGTGCCGCTATGCAGAGAGATCCCCTCGGCGGATCTTTCTTGCCAACCAGCCCCTGCTCCGAAGGCGGGACTTGGGGGCGGGACACTGCCAGTGACGTCACACTGTTTGCAAACAGGGAGAGGTCTATTGTCCGTACTTTCGTGAGGTGTTTCAGAGGGTGCCAGTCCTTGGCATCCCATTCATGGGGTGGCATAAGAAGCTTTCATGGCGAATACAGTAAAATCTTGTTAATTTGCCGCTCGTTAAATTGGAAAATCGGATAATTCGAATGTGTTCTTTGGTCCCGGCAAGCATATGCATTGTTTGATGGCATCGAAGTCTCGTTAATTCGGTCTTATTTGGCTGCAACACGGTTAATCCGAACGATACTCAAAGCACGCCGAGTGCGAAGTGCCGCAAATGTGCGACACGAAGTAATGAAAACGACTTTCACGGACAGCCCAAACGGCTGTGGGCTTTTAGAAAGATGTGGTTGCCATCCGCAATCGCGCTGTTGGTACGTAATAAGGTATTGGTTAAGAGGGCGTTTTGGATTTAGACAGGGGGTCTTGTGAACGAATTCGCAAATGACGAAAATTGCGGCTTTTGCACTGCTCTTATGCAAAATAATTACATGGTTTGCGTATTACTCAAGAAAATGAAAGTGCATAATGTAAGAGAGATTTATTTATCGTTTTCTTGATATTTTCGATAATTCGGGCAGTTTTTCCAGTCCTATGAAATCCAAATTAACGAGCTTTTACTGTTTATAAGCAGACGAAATGAGGACTAAAGAAGACTGAACAGAAGATGAGTGCTGACTTTCAACTGAAAATGCCCTGAGAGGCAATGTCTGTTCTTCACATTTGGCAATGCATTGCTAAGAACGCGGGTGTACTGCGGAATTCGCTCGAACAAAGATTCTTTTCCACCACCCATACAAATCGACGGGTGAAATTTTTGAGGCCAACAAAACATAAAATGCAGGTCAAAGCTACATTATTCAGTCACCCTGCACGGTAAAGAAATTTCCTTTTTAGATTATACAAATCGCTGATAGCCAAGCGTTAGGATAAGTTGCCTATTATAACATCAAACCACGAGTGACAGTCATGAGTTGTTTTTGCCTAGAAAGAGCATGCGCAGTCACAAGTATTTTAACGTTCTGTCAATAAAACAGCATTGTGCCCTATCTTCCTCCGTCTTCTTTAATACTCATTTTATTTGCGCTGTCTGCTTATATTTGCCATGACTCACTACTAACTCACCCAGTTCTCATCCTAACCACGTCACGTGAATACAAGTCCTACCTTGAAAGCAGGGCGACGAGTAGGCCGAGCTCAGGGGTGACGTGCTCGTGGTGGCCACTGCGGGTGCACGGCACCACACACCACTGGGCTGGCCATCCTTATTCAGCTGCTGCTGCAGGGCTTTCTGCAAATGACAACACAATGTGTTTTCATTCAGCTTCTATCGGCATATCGGCCCTACTTGGTTTTGACAAAAACTGTTCACGTATATTACTGATGTTAAAATGTGTTGTACAGTTACCAATCCTACTATTCAACACTGCATTCACATCCAACAAAATAGCAACCTTTGAGCAGTACGGTCACAATCGCCAAACAGCGATTAATTAAGAATAAGTGGTTTTAATATTTCAAGCAATCTTTAGCAGTAAATACTGTGACCTCTCACTTGGGTAAACTTTGAAAACTCTAAAAAAAAATTGTTCACTATGCTGACTATGCACTAGAATATGGAACAGCATAGGGCACAGCGTGGTGCCGAGTCAAAGGTGTGAAGCGCACTTCGTGGAGCTATGCACGTACATCAACATATGCTAAGGGCATACCAGTTGCGTCACTACTTATCTCATTTTGAAAAAGGTGACTAATTTTCATTTGCGCCAATGCTTTTAATGTGCAACCAGGCTGTGCGTAAGTATGTTCTTGTGCACCTCCCTGGACACTTCTTGCTGAAACACAAAACCTTGCCACTTAAAGATTTTCACTGCCTCACGCTGAGTTACAGGGTTTGAATCGGCCTCTGCAGCACTTCAGAGCATCAAAACCTTGTTGAATTATTTCAGAAATATGTCCGGGTTCAGTGATGTAATTTGTTTAATGAAATATTCCCCATTCAGAAACTTGTTAAATGAAAAAAATGTTGCTGAGGATTATTATTAAAGTTTGTTATTCTGAAATAGTCGTTAAGTGGCATTCGTTACACTGCAGTCACTAGTAGGGTGCTACCACTGACCAGTCACTTTTAACATGCTAGCATGACAAATGAGAAAAATGGTGGAAAATAGTGTAAAACTACGTCTGAGGTCTGTATTTATCACATGCATTTTTTTAGCGCAAAAGTGTAAATGAAAGAACACAATGCACAGGGCGAGCGCTGAACATCAACTGACCTTATTTAAGGAATAAAACATGGAAAGCAGACCCTTTAAGCGCATGCGTGCCGCCGCTGAGTCGCTAATCAAGCATCAAATCAAAAAAGCTATACTGGCTATTGAACAAATAAATAAAAGTATCGCTAATACACTTTGTGCCCTTGTTCTTAATATGATAGGCTTCCAGCAACTGTCTTCCCAAGGTGACAGCACTTCTGCCCAGGTATTTATGACGACCAGCACAAACGGAACACTGACAACAAAAAGAGGAACCACGACACAGGCACTGTCTAATAACTCAATGTTTATTAGAAAAAACACCAGACACATACTGTCACGAGACTTTAGACGTACTGGGGTCCTTTAATAAACTAACGAGTAGCTGGCTCCTGAAAAGCGCGACCGTCGGGGCTGGCATAGGAAAGAGGTCAACATCAAAACCGCACACTCACTCAAAGATAACCAACCATAGCAATAATATCATGCGTAGATCACAACTGTGCACGTTCCAGGAAAGCCACTTCCTCATCAATCAGAGCAATAGAAGAGCAGCTCACGTACGTGTCTCTTTTATCATTTAGAATGCCTCCGCGATTTCGAAAGTGCGCAGGCTCTTGTGCCTATAGTCACCACGACTGTCTTATTAACCTTTGTTGTGGCGCGCCCTCCATTGCCGACAGTGCAGCTGCGCGCCCGAGCTGGGTAAGACTGTCGTGGTGACTAGGCACAAGAGCCAGTGTACTCGAGAAACCACAAGAACAACTTGCTGCTGGCAGGACCCGAACATGCAAAGAGTGTTCCACACTTAACGATGCTTACAAGTGGCACTAACACTCTCAGGTCTACAGGCACAGACATAACCAACAAGGTGGATGGGAGGACAACATAGCTCAATTGGTAGAGCATCGAGAGTTTCATCCAAAGTTTGCAGGTTCCGTCCCTGCCAGTGGCACCTTGTCTTCTCGTCTACTTCACTTTCTTCAAAACCATAGCATCATCAAACCACATCAAAACCATAGCATGCCACAAAAACAAGGAAGCTGCGGTCTAAAATAAATTGCACAAAATCAAGGCGACAACTGAACTATAGCAACTACGTTTACGGTGGCCAAAGCACGTGTTTTGCAACCCTATCGCACACCAAATTCTAGGAATCGAGCAAGATGCGTTACGGCATCATGAATTGTTGTGGTGCTGTGCAGTGGCTCAACAAAAATCTTTGAAGCTAGCTTGATCACAGAATATCCACATAAATTTATAGAGCTGATAGCAATGCGGCTGGAAACTGCGACCAGCTCTAAACAATGTTGCTCAGCTGCTTAAAAATAATTTGCTGTAAATGCGCCTGTAGCTCAGTTACGATTGCTTTCGCTAGGAACTCATTCTATTCTTCAAAGAGACAGAACTGCTTCTTTCGAGTTTGCGATCACGCAGAGTTAGCTCTATGAAATCCCCAATCAAGCAGCAATGTTCAAGATGCTGGTATGCTTGGCCAGCAGGTGCAACATATTGCAAATTACATGAACGGACAAACAGCAGGAACAGAAGAACGCTTTGCTTCCACTCCTGCTGTTGAAGGGATCGAAGCACAACGACCAAATAAAAGCTTTAAAGAAAACGACGTTTCGGCTTACATACAGAAACCTTGTTCACAATGAGGCCAAACAACTAGTAATGTTTTCTACATAGGTTTCAGCACGTGACGCAAGCACCGCACGTAGGACGAGGGAAGGTTTCCATCATAGCAATTCAGTGCCTGTCTTGTAGCTTGTATCTCGAGCTATTCGAGATACAAGCGCGACTTGCAGTTTCTTTCCATCCCGATGATGCTCGCGGTTGTCCAGTCAGTGGTGTGATCAGCCATAGCTGCATGCTCGGCCAGCCTGCTGTTTGTCCGCTTATACCATTTGCAAAAAAAAAAAAAAAAAAACATGGCTGATCCCGCTGTCATAGGAATCGATATAACACGAAAGCGAAACGTGTCTTCACAGACGTAGTTGAGCGTTTGTTGTCTATTCTTTCTCCCCAAGGGCAAAAGAATGAATGCTATACAACAAATTGTAATGTCACGCGAAGAACGGCAGGCAGCTCGAAACTTGCAACGCGCTGCTCAAGCAGAAAGGACGCACGGAAAGAACATACACAGGATGAGCGCGCACTAACAACTGTCACAGCTCGACAGTTAAAGCGCGCTGCTCAAACAAAAGGAGGACGCACAAAACGAACGCACATGTATATATGGGACGAGCGCGAACTAAATGTCAGTTGTAACATATTTCTGTGTTAGCAGCGCGCTCCTTTCGCAAAAGCGGCCCGCTGCAGTGAGCGAAGTGACCTTCGTGCTCTCAACGCAAACTTGCGGTGAGAGCACAAGACGTGCAAACCACCGCCATCACGACATAAGCGCGCGCACAAGCGACCACGCACTGTAGAGGCGCGCGCTCATCCAAACGCGTGGGGCGACAACCATTAAAGCCCGCTCTTCGAGCCGTTCGCGCCATTTCGCTAGTGATAACGAAAACACGCTGATGTACCACCGACCTCTGAGTACCGCCACCGGCAAATGCTGTATATAAATAGCTCGCCGTTAGCATGGCGAGGAAAGTGCAGTTTGTGGCCGAATCGTTTCGCGCCACACGCTGCGGAGTGAGGGGTCGTAAGTTCGACTCCCAGTGACGGATTTTCTTCTTCTAGTTTTTTCTTTGCCATTTGTTAGTCTTTATATTTTACAACGTCATATCCGTGACAAAAATACGTCAGTGGAGCCGTGGTGGACCTCGGCATAAAACACGTTCGTGTTAAAAGCGTCTTTTTTCTCGCCGACTGCGATTTCTTGCAAGATACCAGTCTTGTCGGTGGCATCCATTCCCTGAATGATCACGACTGCTCGCAAGACAACTGACAGCCTGCAGCATTTGCTGCTACCATCTCTATGACTACGCATGCTTGGCACATTGCAATAACAAAAACAGAAAATTGGGCACATGGCAATAAAAAGGAACTGTGCCAGTCATGGAAACGATATTGTCACGTGGTCGTGACGTCGACGAAGACAGCAGTCAGCACGTCCGAGATGAAATTGTTTATTTGGCCGAACTTGTGGCCGGGAAACTGAAAGTTAAACTACAGCAATACACTGATAGCGGCGAACAGAGCTTCGACCGTCGATCAACTGACAAGCGGTCAAGTGCGTCGGCTTCACGGTGTAAGAATATACTCAGGTGATGACACTCTTCCCCCAACGCATGGGAAACCACAAGCCGCGTGCGTCCAGATAATGTTCGGGTTCTTATCAGATGACTTGCAGAGGGCGCTACGAAAAGCGGGGCAGTCGTCTCCATAGCAACGCGCATGCTGCTGATAACGTGCATTTTTTTGTGCCATTTTGCTGGATAATGTGCATCCGCCAAGCGGCGTCGAGGGGCGAAATCGAGAGAGCAACGGGAGAGGGAACGGCGAGAGCGGCGGCGATGACGCAGCACCACCGTGATTCGGCTACTCGCGGGCGCTCTCCGCCTCAAGCCATTAGATGGCGCACCGCTCAACGGACCGACGACCGAACATTTTCTGACCGCTTAGGCGCGCGCAGTGTCAACACCTGAATATTCTTACACCGTGGTCGGCTTTCATACAGGCGCTATCGAACTTTCCAGCGATATCGCTGGTGGCGGCGTTATCTCTCGATAAAGCTGGAACATTCGCGTCCGGCGCGAAATCTTAACAAAACGATCTACTACAATCGAGAAGCTTCTCGAACACTTCTTCGCAGACAGCCTCGAGCGTTGATAACCGTCCTTGCTGGTCAAACCCAAAAAAACATCAAAATAAAACAAGTGGGCGTGGCAATATTTTCCACTAGGCATCCTCCATGACACACATCGGCCGCATGCTCTCCTAAGGCGAGGAGAGCGATGAGGGGCACCCTCTCTCTGCAGCCGCTTTTTGTCGACGATTTGAAAATTGCATTCTGGAAAGCAGCATTCAAGTTAACCATATGGCTACTGAGACCAGCACAAGTTATGGCAACTGAGACCAGCAACCACTAGGCGCTATTTATTGCACCTAGCGGTTTCGATGAAACTTGATTATATGACACTGCCGATGAAAAGGCTTCATTATAATAAGGTTGAAAATACATGGTGCTTTATGGTCACTAAGTTATAATAACTGAAATACTTCATTATATCGAAAATTGTGTTATATTGAAGTTTGTTATATCAAGGTTTAGCTGTATTTTATACGTGTTCATGAGTCTGGTCTGAGGACAGCATTAACACTTCATGCCAAGGGATGTGTCTTGAGCTATGCATCACAATTCTTTTACTATTACTTAACAACAGCATCATGCATTATGTGGTGCATCATGTCCATGCGCCGAAGAGGGACACTTTTTCTTGAAGCCAGACTGAAACCTCACATTTGAATGGCACCCACACACAGACAAGGAAAAGACTAATTCAGTGGGGGTGCTTCTCTCCTTCTGCCACTCAATTATGAAGAGACCTTGATGCTATGCGAGTTTTCTGTGACATAGCCTCACCTCACGAAGGCGCTCCTTCCTGCGAATGCGTATCCGTTGCCGCAAACGAGCGATTTCCTCATCACTGTCATCGTCATCGTCATCAGCCACATTCAACGCTCGACTGCACCGCATCTGCTCAAATGCAGCAATAAGGGCCTCCGACACGTAAATGTGCGCATTTTCCTGCAAAAACATCAGGCACGATAAATAGTTCTGGTGGGGAAAGAGGCAAGCATCATCACAAGAGGTCATACAGGTTTTTTTTTTTTTAGACAATACAGATTTTTTTAGAAAATACAGATTTCAGAACAAGAGGTCCGTATGGCTCTCCAAAACCTCCGCACAAGCTCTGCACCGAGAAAAGACAGGATAAATAACTACGCTTTAATACCTGGATGATAAATCTATTACACAGATGCCATGCTTCAATTGATGCACGACATCCTTGATCCGATCATCCCCGCTCATACTGAAGCCGCCTTGGCCCTGGACTTAACCAAGGCCTTTGATCGCATAGAACACCAAGCGATCACGGCGGCTCTCTCCCCCCTCAACGTGGGCGCCCACATGCACGCCTACATACAAGCCTTCTTCTCGGGACGCACGGCCAAGATTCATATGGCAGGGGTGGAAGCGGGCTTGAGTGTTTTGGAGCAGCTCAGGGAGCAGGAATAATGCTGTTTTGGAGCAGCTTTGGAGCACCAAAATGTGTGTTTTGGAGCAATGCAAGTTAGTTTCGGAGCAGAATTCTATGATCAAATATCATTGTTCTTTTTTATTTCTGGTAAACACAAGAAATTCCAACGATTTTAGAAAACATTTAATACTGATGAACCAACCACACTTAACACAAATTATATATATATATATATATATATATATATATATATATATATATATATATATATATATATATGCGCACACACACACGCGCGTACGTGTTATCAAAACATCACAGCTGTGATAGAGCAATGACTCAGGAAAATGAGATAAGCGATGTTCTGAATAGCTACACTTGACTAGACTGACAAATGAAAAACATTCAAGATAATGAACGTTTTTCATCAGCGGTGTTTTCGCACCGCGTTTGCCGGGTTGCTACATCTTCGTCAAAAGCCTACGCCGGCTTCAAAAAGTTCCTTCGAAATGCGAGGAGGTCAGCGCCGTCTGGAGGCATTGGGAGAAACCAAAGAAGCACGTGTCTGCACCCTAAACTCCGTTTGTCGGACGAGCTGGCGATGTGCCGCGCGAGGCGTTTTCTTTTCTACTTCGAGTAGGAAGACGCGGCGGCGCGATTTTGAGATGGCGTTCATCATAAGGACGCGCGCGACCCTCCGACCACGCGTCAGTCGCGCATGAAATCAAGCCATTCAGGACGCAACAGCGCGATTTCGTGAAGGCGTTCGTCAAAAAACACGCGCGTCCCTCCAAACGCGCGTAAATCGCGCCAAAAATTGCGCCATGCGGTTCGACCTTTTCCCTTCAAGTTCCCTTCCAAGATCTGTCAATTATTGGTGTCGCTTATATGCACGCAAATATGGTACTTGAGATGCGATGATACTAGATGTCGCAATCGCACAATTTGTATCCCGTGGTTCTGTTTTCGTACTACCTCACATTTGTCTTTTCAGTAATAAACGTTCCAAGTGTCTATCTTGTTCTTTTTTGTATATTTCTTCACTCGCCACCTGATGAGCCAACCCACACGCAGCAACGGCGGCGAGCGGCATGTCATGTAGTGCTGCGGATGGTACGAGCTACAGCGTACTCGACCACGAGCCGAGCGCAGGTTCTGACGAGCCAAAATCGAACAACGCGACCGATAGCACTAGCGATACTAAGCTCGTCGCTGCACGAGCGCGTTTACTTGCTGCATTTATGACGTCTAAGGGCTTGTGTGCAAAGCAACAAATTCTGCACATAGAGAGGCACGCTTTCACTAAAAAAAATGAGTTTCGGAAATGGTCTAACCGACTTACACGGACCGAGGCCCTGTGAGTGGTTTCGCGGTTGGTAGTGGCTTCACTGACCGCAAACAGATAAAACAATTTTTTTCTTTCTCATGAAGACTTATGACACAAAATCCATATTACACACTCAGCTATACAGCGGTTTGCAAAGTTTCTAAATAATGGTCGCGCGTTTACGTCCGCGGCGGCTGCTCGCACTCCTCATGGCTTTACATCAAAATTAAGTATTCGCAGTAAATAGAACCTTTTTGACAATTATGAAGCGTCAACGCAGTTACTTTTGTTCATGTTCGCAATCCCAGGCCACGATAACAGCAACCGCCTCGTGCGCGCAGCGCGCCAGAAAACTCCATTGCCGCCGGCGTCACAATCGAAATATGGCCGCACAACTCACTTCCTTGTAGCTAGCTCCTATACAGGCTCGCTAGCCTTTTTGTGCCTTCGACAACGTCACGAGAGCGCGCCAAGTGATGTGATGATGATATAAGCTCGCATAGGCGTGCCATGACACGGATGACAGCGGCACATAAAAGGCACCAAACGCAGCCTCGGTGATCGGTTCCGGAAGCGCACTGGAGCCGATCGCGGAGGCCGTGCACCAAAGACCGCTTGGGAGCAGTTTCGGCGCAATAATGCGTTTTGGAGCAGGATGGCGCAGCAGAAGCGGATTGGCGCAGCGTGGCGCAAATGGCGCAGCGCTTCCACCTGATATGGGCCTCCATCAGGGGCGTAGCCAGGGGGGGGGGGGGGCTTATGGGCTTCAGCCCCCCCCCCCCCAAATTTTTCGTGCTCTCTTTCACCACCGACCAGGGGCGTCGCCCGGGGGGGGGTGAGATTTATTGAGCTTCAGCCTCCCCGCCACCCCTTGAATTTTTTTTTATTTTTTTCGTTCTATTATACACCGCCGTCCGAAATAACCACCTTCACCGAAAACCACCCAGGATGTCGCCTAAAATATATTTTTTTTTCGAGCACGACAGTACCATGGACAGTTAAAAGGTTCTGGATGGTGGCTTTTCGGCAAGATTTTTTTTCAACAATGCAATTTGTGAAACAGGGTATCACTCTTTTTCTTTTTTGAACAATAAAAAGAAAATTGACTCTGGTCCGATTATTCCTATTTTTACCTTACTTTCACGCAGCCGGCGCCTGCCATTGTGTTCTTCCTAACCTAGAAGCTCTACAAGGCGACGCAGGTTTAAGTACATTAATTTTTTTAATGACTAACGTCCCCGGATCTAACATTTACTCTCCATGCAGTTACTTCTACAAGGCAACTTTTAGTCTTCACAGATCACCTCGGCAGACGAATAGTCGTTCCGCTCACAGACTCCATGTGAATGATCTTTTTATCCCCAGTTCATATGAGCTGTTAATCCCCAGGGATTATTTTTCACATTTATTTAGCGCAAGGCGCGAGTACTTTTTTTCACGTATTGTTTTCCGTGGTTACAAAAAATCGCGCGGAAAAGAACGCTACAAAAAAATATTTTGCATTCCGTTCCTCACTGCTTTCGCTGTTAATGCGACAACTAAATACAAAAGTGACACAAAATGAAATGTTTTATTTTTCTATGTACATATAAAACTTCTTCCTTTCAGTAGACTCGCTGTCAAATGTACGCGTGCAGTGATAAGAAAAGAAAAGAAAAACATCCTTAAGAAAAACAACCCTGGTGGCATGTCAAACCCATTGCTGAAAGGACACCACCCTCCGACCACCCTCGGGTCACTTCGCTGACCCCCCCCCCACCCCCCTCCGCGCAAAACGTTACACGTGGCACCACTTACGGGCTCGTTACCCCAACTCCTGCTCCAGCGATTCTGCCGAACCAGACTGTAAAGCAAAGTGCGGAAATGGTTACCGCGCCGAAGGAATGCCAGCGCGCAAACAATTATCAAAGGTGCCGACCGGGCGCCCGTGAAGCGTCAAGGGCCTACCCGCCGTCTGAGCGGCCTGATGCAGGCCACACATGACGAATGCCTCCGGCGACCGCGCGATGCCGAAAAAGCAGGCCGCATTGTCTTGCACCTCCTTGGGTGCGACCGCGAAGCACGCGAACAGCAAACGGTGGGGCCGAACCGATGCGACACCTCGCCACCGCCGCGCCGGGGCCTGGAAGCGGCCCATTCATGCGCAGCCGGAAGGCATTGCTGGGCAATCAGGGAGGTCATTACGACGGCGTTTCCAACCCTTCCAGCCGCCGCCCGCGTGGGAGCGGGCTCCTTTGTCCTGGGTGCGACAAGAAACCAGATATGCTCCCTCATCTCCGGAGCCCAAGTACTTTGCGGGGGCGACGCGCAGGCACTTCGAAGCCTGCGGTCAGGGCCCGTCCGGTCGCATCTGCTTTGACCAAAAGCCGCCCAAGTCGCACAGCGCGCCGGAATGAACGCAGCATACCGACCGGCGTGGCCTCCCAAGTTTTCCGCTCAAAGTAAACAAGAAAACAACAATCGTGCGCCCAGTTCTGACGGCGGTCCTACAGACTGCTACCCAATTTAAGGCCGTGCCGGTCCGATTGTTAGGGGGTCGCGCCAGCCCACGTGGTCGAGCACCCACTCGTGGTCCCAACGGCTGCGCTACCCGAGTCGCAACAGCACCGACGCGAAGAGATTTGGCGCTTCAGTTGTGCGGTCATGTCGCAGAAAAGAATATCGTCATTTTTTTCACCTGCGCCAAAGCGTCCAAGCCATGACACCGAAGCCAGCAAAGGTAAACACATTATATTTTTGTACTATAACCCCTATTCCTTAGAGCACGTGAGCCTCTTCGATTTTCACGCATGAGCGCTTATGGAAGGTGTTGGAAGATGGCTGGGCGTTGAGGAAGTGGTTAAACTTCAGCCGCGCTGCTGAATCGTGTGACGGACAGACAGAATGACAGCCCAAAAATGTTTAAGTTCCCCGAGGAAGAGTATCGTCTTTAAAACTCGAAGCGAACGAAAACAAAGGGGCTAGAAGGTGCGTGCCTTATGCGCATCATGGCCCTGGGCAATTTCTCTCTCTTTTTTTTTCTGTGAACGTGCGACTTGCTTTCAATGTGATCGCGAGCGCGCGCGCGGGCACATGGAAGCCTTCCGCGGCGGGTAACTGTGCAGCCTACGCATCAGTTACCGACCTCCGAGTGTATTACGGATTCATGGCGCAGTCATTTCGGTTTACGGCATCATTTGTCGATAGAATAGGGGACAAATTCTAGCTAACTGAGAATTAATCGTAAGCTACAGGCCGCGTGCTGGGTTCCAGCGGGCCTGGGAAGGAAACGGAGGAGCTATAACGTCTCGCTCGCGTGTTCTGACCATGCTGAAAAGTTGTTGCAGGGCCCTTTTAAGCACACGCAGAAAGCACATCAGGTTAGGAATGCGTTTCAATTTTTCCCCAGCATGGGTAAGATAAATAGGGAAATAAGAGAACTTACCTTTAACGCCTCATTGCATATCTCATATAAGTGACCATCGTTAAAATTAAGGGAAATTATTTCTGGAAGGAACGTTTTTTCGAGCTCGCTTTCCCCACACACGATAACTCAGTAGAATCAGCTACGGCAGCAAATTGCGGATTATCTTACCGAAGCATTTTTCAGAACATTACTGGCGAATGTGTTACGGCGTGAATTTATTTTTTTTTCTATTCTGTTGTGTTAATTTTCTTTGCCCAGTTGTCTATTTCTACGCGCACGTGTAACCCTGCGTATTTCCCTCCTGCAATATGCCTTCGGGCGCTGCAGGTATTAGAAAACTTAAATGGCAAAAACGGCCGCCAGCGCACCTTGAGCGTGGCATGTAAATCATGCTGTACATGACATGCGTGTCAAGATTTTCATCTTATGACTTGTCATTGATGTTCGTCATACAGTCATGTTACGCCATACCAATTTGGTGTACATTCGATTAATCAAGCGACCAGGAGAGCACAAAATCGTAGGCGCTAGACAGACAGACAGACAGACAGACAGACAGACAGACAGACAGACAGACAGACAGACAGACAGACAGACAGACAAGACAAGACAAGACAGACAGACAGACAGACAGACAGACAGACAGACAGACAGACAGACAGACAGACAGACGACAGACAGACAGACAGACAGACAGACAGACAGACAGACAGACAGACAGACAGACAGACAGACGACAGACAGACAGACAAGACAGACAGACAGACGACAGACAGACAGACAGACAGACAGACAGACAGACAGACAGACAGACAGACGACAGGACAGACAGACAGACAGACAGACAGACAGACAGACAGACAGACAGACAGACAGACAGACAGACAGACAGACAGACAGACAGACAGACAGACAGACAGACGACAGACAGACAGACAGACAGACAGACAGACAGACAGACAGACAGACAGACAGACAGACGACAGACAGACAGACAGACAGACAGACAGACAGACAGACAGACAGACAGACAGACAGACAGACAGACAGACAGACAGACAGACAGACAGACACAGACAGACAGACAGACAGACAGACAGACAGACAGACAGACAGACAGACAGACAGACAGACAGACAGACGACAGACAGACAGACAGACAGACAGACAGACAGACAGACAGACAGACAGACAGACAGACAGACAGACAGACAGACAGACAGACAGACAGACAGACAGACAGACAGACAGACAGACACAGACAGACGACAGACAGACAGACAGACAGACAGACAGACAGACAGACAGACAGACAGACAGACAGACAGACAGACAGACAGACAGACAACAGACAGACAGACAGACAGACAGACAGACAGACAGACAGACAGACCGACAGACAGACAGACATACAGACGACAGACAGATACGCTCAAAGTCGCAGAAGTTCGCTAAGAAATACTTCGCATTTAAAAATATTGTTCAACTGGTATTGAGCTTCACTGATGCGGTCATCCCAGAAAATACTCGTGCAAGTTCACTGTAATTCACCAACGCTACCATTTCTTGCGTCGGACATCGGAAGAGCCCTGAACTTGATGCTGGAAAAGAAGACGTCTCGCAAATCGGGCTCGTTCAAGGGGATGATGAATCCACTCTGGGTAATTTACTCACTCCTCTCTCAATTGCGCGCTTCATTGTGACGAGGCGACGCTGCCTGTTGAGCTAGACTGCGTGTGCAGCACGACTGCTTGCTGTAATTATGAAAAACTTAAGACCAGGCTAACTGAGAACCTTCATGTGTTATCAGGTTTCTCCGTCTTGTGGTAGAGGTGAAGAAGAAGTGCGATAAAAACTTTAAGGACGCTATAGCTTTGCCTTCAAGAGTAGAACGCGATAGCGTAATCGCTGCCCGTTCGCATCGCCTTCTCAATTGTAGTTCTCGTTCGGTGCCTCAACCGTGCTGCAAGGAAACGAACACCTGTGTGCGTAACGTTAGCCGTTTTAAACTATCGTGGAATTTTTACTGCAAAGTGCAGCTGGGTAGTGCCGACCAAGCCGTAATTCTTCCTTCAGCGAAAGGAGCAGTACGCGTCCGTATAAGGCAACACGCGAAGCTACGCAGCTGCTCACGCTGTTGATGCTAGCTGATGACGATTTAGGATGTCTGTGCGCTTTGCATTCGGTGGGCCTTTAAAACCACCAGTCTTGCAGAATTCACATGTTTTGACACTTGGCGCGATTGTACGCTTCTGCCACGCAATACTGCATGCGTTGAGGAGGCTCCTCCCTCCACATGACATTCATATAGTGTTTTTTTCCGAAGCAGTTTCAAGAGGTGATGTGTCTCTGTGGTAGAACGCCTGCTTGCCCCGCAGAAGGCCTGGGTTAGATTTTCACTCATACCAAACATTATTATTTAGTTCATTTGCATATTTCTCAAGTTTTCACTCACGGGCAACTCTGATTTTTCGCTCACAACCGCTGACGCCAACACCGTAATTTCCGCGAAACGAGCTCTTCAACGCTAGCGCATTAAAATAGCTGTGACATTACAATGAGCGCAGGCTGATCAAAGTCGGTAATGTTACCTTTCAAGATTCGTTAAACATGCCCACCGCGCCACCGGCGGAAAGACTGACGCTAATAGTGTTGCCGGCATACATGCGTTTAAAAAAAAAATCTTGAAGAAAACAAACACGGTTGCTTTTCACCAGTTGGTTCAAAAAGAACTGTTCAATAAGATCAAACCACGGGCTAGCACGTTATGCTGCGAGTACTCAAGAAGCACCTCGCTTATGGAGGAAAAACATGGACTACTCACTACTACACTACCGCCAGTCTGTCATACATGTTGTTACGAGAGATAAAACGAAAAAAAAAAAAAGAATCCTGGTGTCTTTCCATCCGCTGACGACACACCTTTGCCACGGAACTTGAGACCGTCTTGTTTCAAGGGGAATAGCTGCATAGTGGAGCCCAAGCTTATTTTTCATGTTACTTCCGTTTTACACAGGTACTGTTTCAAGTACTTCAGGTACTGCTACTTCTGCGACTGAAGACAAAGCCCTGGCATCAAGGATCAGAGCCAGAGACATCAGAGTCGGAGGCGCATGTATCTTCTGTGTCAAATGTCTCCTCTGGTGAGAACTGCCGCCTATTCTTTCCTTACTGGTTTAGATAGTGTATATAATTTGAGAATGGCGCCGTCATTGGACGTACTAAATAGTGACGCTTTAAATATTTATCTTTTTCAGACCCTCAAAATATTTGCAAAAGCAAGTTTGATATCGGACTCTACACAGATGACTCAAAAGTGGATGATCAGACAAAACATCAACTGCTAACTTCCCCTTGGCTTCCTCCGCCAGGCTACATGTTTAAGTCTATGAACGATTCGAAGCAGAAACGAAGGTTTCAGGTGGCTTGGTTGGACAGGTACCGATGGCTTAGCTACTCAGCGCTTCAAGAGGGTGCGTTTTGCCGAGTGTGTGTCCTTTTTAGCAGAAGTGAGGTTGGCAAGGGCCAACATGCGCGCACTGGGGCCCTCGTATCCAAGCCATTTCAAAAGTGGAAGCACGCCCTCGAAAAGACTTCTGTGCACATGAAGCCACTAAATATCACACTGACGCTCAGCTGGTAGCCGATAATTTTCTTCAAACCTTCTCAGGATGTGTGCCCAGTGTTGCTGATCAACTGAACCATGGCAGGCAAATTCAAGTAAGAAAGAATTAACTGAAGGAAGTTACAGCCTATTGTTGAGACAGTTCTCTTTTGCGGGCGGCAAGGTCTGGCTCTCCGTGGCAATAGAGACAGTGGTCAAATGGATTCAAGCACAGCCTCCTCTACAAATACAGGCAACTTCAGAGCGCTGCTTCGCATGCGCGCGGATTGTGGCGACACAGATCTAACAAAGCATTTCGAGAGTTGCCCAAATAATGCCTCGTATTTAAGTCCAGACGTACAAAACCAGATTATAGAAATATCTGCTGCAATCATCAAGGAAAGCCTAGTCGCAAAAGTAAACGCTGCAGGCTGCTTCTCCGTACTTGCTGATGAAACGTCGGATATTGCTGGTATCGAGCAGCTTACTGTTTGTGCAAGGTACCTTAATAAGGATGCGAACGAAATCGAAGAAGTGTTCTTAGGCTTTGTGCCAATTCACGACCAAAGTGGCCAGGCCCTCGCCGACACCATCATAAGGTTCCTTATAGACATGGGAATTAACATGCAGCATCTCCGTGGTCAAGGCTACGACGGTGCAAGCTCGATGGCCGGCAAAACGATGGTGTTCAAGCTGCTGTTCGTGAGAAATATCCAGCCGCTCTCTACACTCACTGCGCCAGTCACTCCCTTAATCTAGTTCTGTGTGCGGCATGCTCCATCACAGACATTCGAAACTGTTTTGGGACTCTAAAGGCGACTTCAGTCTTTTTCCGTAAATCTTCTAGCCGCTCACACGCTTTGCGAAAAATGATAAGTTCGAGCTGTCCTGAGTCTACAAGGCAGCGCCTTTTGGGACTATGTGAAACGCGCTGGGTCGAGAAGCACGATTCAGTGCTTTCATTTGTGAGCCTCTTTGAGCCGCTGATCGCAGCACAAGAGGAGATTAAGTTTAACGGAAATGGCGAAAGTCCAGAGCAGGCAAAAAAGTCCAATGTTGGCACTCTTGTCACCAGCGTTCCTTGTAAGCCTGCATGTGGCAGAGCAAGTGTTAGCACTTACTTTGCCACTGTCCAAGAAGCTGCGGACGAGGAGTATCGATATCAGCGCTGCCATTGACGACATAGAAGCGGTACAGCAGTCAATTGAAAATGACCGCAAGAACGCAAAGGCTTGTTTCTCAAAAATATTTGGACAAGTGCAGGCATTGGCAGAAAAACTGAATGTGGAGATCACTAGCCGTCGAACCGGTGTCCGGAAGCAAAAACTTGGGAGCAATGCATTCGAAAGCACGGAAGAATATTTTCGCAGAACCCTGTTCATTCCGTTCATGGACCACGTGCTAGCCCAGTTAAACCAACTGTTCGAAAAGCACAGAGCGCTTCTAAACGACTTTTCAGTAATTGTACCGTCCGCAATACCACCAATGCGAGATGATCGGGAGAAAGGAGCACAAAATCTCCTGACCGTTTTTGCGCATGACGTCGAAACCAGGGCTGCTTTGGGAGAACTGCGACTATGGTGGACAAAGTGGGCGAACAAAGCAGTAAACCAGCGCCCCAGTACAGGAACCGATGCCCTCTCTCATTGCGACAGCAGGTTCTATCCGAATGTGTACAAGCTACTCCAGATTCTAGTCACCCTTCCAGTGACCACTGCCAGCGCGGAGAGAACGTTTTCAAGCATGAGGTTACTTAAGAACTACTTACGCTCCACGATGTCTGAGGAACGCATGGTTGGCCTGGCACTTCTGTACGCCCACAGAAATGTGGACATCAGCGTGTAGGAAGTCATTGACCGCTTCGCTAAGCTTCCTCACCGGGTAAACTTTGTCCTTTGATACCGAGCAGGACAAAAATCAGCGCAAACGAAAGGAAAAGACACTGCTGTTCCAGTGCTCAGGTCAATGAGCCCGTAATTCTGGAGCAATATTATTGTTCCCACCTTTTAAAACCGTAAGGATTTTGTACCTTTTAGCAGTGTTATAAACATACGAATACGGGCATCAGGTGGACATTAAAAGCCAATCGGCAGCTTCACGTTGTTCACTGAGAGGTTGGCATATGCGGCGTTACCAAACAAATTCAGCTACTGGGAAGTTGTACTAGCGGCATTGTTTGTTACTTTCATTTGTCGTTTTTGTTCTTGATTGCTTGCTGAACTACAAGCGACAACCCTCCTTTTATATTGAGTGTACAGTAGTGGTTCGCACTTTTAAAACTGTTTTGAAATAGTTTCTTTCGTTATTTCTGCGCTCTTCCTTCATAGTTCTGTCCACATGGTGCGCCCAAGACAGCAGCTTGGCCAAGGACATATCAGTTTCAGTGATTGTGCAGCATATCCTTTTGCATTATTTTAGGCATTATGTATACACTCTTATTCAAGTCCCGTATAACGTCCGGCACATAAGCGGCCCATTTTTATTCCACCACAAGGTACTCCATATAAGCAGCCCTTCACTCGCCATTAAGCGTGACAAATTCTGCGGTGACGGGCTGGGCCCGCTATATGCGGCCGCGAGCGGACGCAACGCTTATATGGAGCCCGGGGTTTATTCACGCGAAAATTTCTCGAGCGGACGCAACGCTTATACAGGGCCCGTTGTTTTATGCGGGAAATTGAGATCGGCGCCGCGGCGAGAAGCGAGAGAGCGCCGAGCGAGCGTGCTCAAGGCTCGAAGTCCACGTTGACGTCGTGTAGTGTTTCCTGTGTTGGCGCCGGATGGGGCCGGTGAACTCGAGATACAGCCAATACAGCCAGCGCCTCCCTGACCTTGGCAATCGTATCTGATTTCGTGCGAACCACGTGCGCTGGAAACGCAGCGGCCGTGCCGAGTTACGCCAGTCGCCTCTGCTGCCTCGTTCGCCTCGCACCGTTTTTGTTTAAAGTATACAAGTTCGTATTGCAGACGTGCCTTTGTTTCTGTTTACTCGTGAATACGCAAAATTATCACGCAAACAACGCCCGCGACGTCTACAAACTCAACGTGCGAAGGAAGTTTTCACCTTTGATCGCGTTCTCTCCCTGCTCACGCTGCTGACTTATCCCCCCTACAGTTCTCTCTCCCATGCTCGTCGAGCGGTGTCCGTCTCTTTTGCGCCCGCTCCTTGCGTGGTCTCTCTGTTTTCGTTGAGAATTAGGTCCCGCGATCGTCTTGGCGTGCCTCAACGTTTTGGCAGTGCCGATCAGGCCCTGCTGCGTGGGATGTACATGTCATGTACACCTCGACCGACGTCAAAGGCATTCAGAGAGGAGCGTGCAGTTATGATGGCACGTGTGAGTGCAAAGTGTATCAGTGCGATGTGAGTGTGAGTGCATCAGATTGCTCGCGTACAGCCGCCAGCCAGGGGAACCAGGCGTGCCACATCAAGTTGCCTGGTGCTCCTACTGCAGGCACTGCCCCGTGAACCATGCACGACTGGGTGAGTTTATTTCGATGCTCCCAATCTTGTGTTGTGCTGTTAGAAACAAAGCACCGCTCCTAACGAGTCTCTATAGATCTGTGAAAGGCGCATCGGAAGAGCCTCTTGATCGGACCTTTTCTTAGAAAGGCATGAAGGTCGCAAACTGTCAGAAAGCGAAACACTGTTGCTCACTATTATGTGGTTCGCGAATCAACGATATCAAGCAGCATCTGCAATTGTGCACCTGAAGCGGATCTATCTCTCATATACTGCTCAAAAACGGAATCAGTATTGTACTTGCATGACTATCGTAAAACGTTCGTAAACAATGTAACTATTTATCTGCGTTTAGGTACTGCAACAGATATAACTTAGATGTTTGTTTCTGGTGGAGAGTTGATAAATTACAATTATATCTATAGCTAGCTCATTCCATTGAAGAATTTTCTTTCGCACGACAATTTTGTCACAATTATGCAGTAATTTTCGGCGCAGCATATGAAATTAAAAAAAAAGCTTTTCTATGTCTGACCAGACGACAAATACATATGTTTGTCAAGACCACGTTGAAAGGAGATATTCAGGGTAGTTTTACGCCCAATTATGCCGTATGCAAACACAAAATACTTTTGAATACAAGAATGTTTTTCTGCAAAAGAGCTTTAATTTCAATGAAAGAAAGGCAATATTCAATAAGCAGGTGGTTTGCACCACTCTCAGACGTGTGCATTGACAGCCGAAAGGACCTGCAAAGTTGTGATATTAGTCTATATACAACAGCACCATTCACTGCATGCATCTGTGTACACAAAGTGGGCCCTTTGAGTCTGCTAAAGTACTCTGACATTGACTTTGAATGTAATTTGTATCATTCACTCAACGAAAGATTATATGTCAAATTTCGGTATTAGAACATCCATGTAGATTGAAGTTTGTTTCCTTGGTTCTGCGAAGAATATTGATACTAGCCTATGTGTAGCCACCTTACATGCGTAGCCACCTTACATGATGACTGGGAACCGCTGTGTATCCTAGTGGTGACATGGCCTTTAGTTTTTTCACTGTGGACTCGGCCGCTACGTCCACCTTGTTTGTAGCAGAGTTCCTTTTCTGCCATTGATTAGGGTCCAGTCAATTCCTTTGTTTAAAATAGTTTAAGATAGTTCAAGTCAGGGTGTCGGAACGAAATGTTTTTCGTTTCGGTTTTAGTTTCGTTCCACCGCAAAAAGTTCCGGTCCGTTTCTGTTCCGGAACGAAAAAAAAATGTTCCGTAACGGTTCGTAACGTTTTTTTTTATTCAAAAATTTGAAGTTGAGGTAATCACAAAGAACATTGGATTTGTCATGTAGTTACTTGCCCTCCTCTTAAAAAAGTGGGACAAGGGTATAAAACACGCTCTTCGGAGGAACGGAAGTAACTGTACCACGAATTCCTACCAACTAGCACAAACCAGTATTAATTTCAAAGTCATAGTATTTATTTTCTCAATAGACAAACACGAATTTTTTAGTAGGCTCATTGCTTTGTGTCAAGGGAGTGAGCACGATCTCAGAAGCAGCACGTCATTGAGTGTACTCTCTGATGTGCGAGACCGGTGTTCTGATAAAAAGATCGCCAGGCCTGCGCGGAACACGCCGCACAGTCACAACAAAAGCTGGAAGAGCGGACTTTGTAGAACTCGTAGGAGAGTCTCTTGCAGGGGCGTAGCCAAGGGGGGGGGGGGGGGGTTGGGGGGGTTCAACCCCCCCCCCCCCCCGAAATTTTTCAATTTTGCTTGCGTATATATACACGCACGCATACAAACGCACGCACGAACAAACATAAAGTATGGTTGAACCCACGAAAAAAATTTCTGGCTACGCCCCTGGTCTCTTGGGGTAATAATACAAGTACACATGCAAAGTACCTACTATGCCATAAAGCATCCCAATTTTTCTGAAGTGGAGAAGTTCCCACTATGCCATTTTCCGTCATTCTTCGAAGTCTCGTGGTACACGCTACACATATGTAAGGCATTATGTGAACTTTGTGCTGTGGCTGACGACGATGAAGAATTATGGCTGAGCACTTTGCAGTGGGTGGGAAGCAGCGTTGCGGAATGGGCGCCTACATTCCATTTGAATTCAATTGCGGGGAATTAGAACTTGCCGCAATTCCATTCCTTTCAATTCCTCGGAATGAAAAAAAACATAGCCCATTCGCACTCTGGGAACGGCCGGGCAGTTCAATTGCAATCCTGCAATTCTTATACAAAAAATCTGTAATTTTTTCTTATATCAGCGATAGCGGTCACGGACACCGGCGGCGGCGGACAACTATGGCGCCAAAATCAGCTGTTGTGATCTCATAACAGCTATTGCTGTAACAAACTTCAGCGCCGACAATGCCCTCTCTATGATGGCCTGCGTGACAGGCACGCAAAAGTCCACTTGCGTTAATATAAACATCTCTGGTTGCCACTGTTTTTGTTTTTTGCACAATTTCAACATATCTTTGCTTTGGAATTCCTGCCTGAGGTACGCGCTAATACTGTACCCTGAGATATGCTCAGAATGCATGAGCTCAGTTGCTCCGGATTGGGAAGTTTTCTCGTGAACCGAAAAACGATTGAAAAAATTTCGGTTTCACTCCGGAACGAAACAATATATAAAGTTTCGGTTACGTTTTCGTTCCGGTCGAAAATATCGTTTTTTTCGTTTTTCGTTTTCGGTTTTCGTTCCGATCCAACACCCTGGTTCAAGTACATCTGTATGCACAAAGGCGTGCACACATAAGCAATCATGTAAGTCAATGTAGGCAATCCATTCGGGCCTTTATGATTGTCCTGTGGTTCTTCCATTTCCCAACAGAAACAGAAACCAGGTATTTCCAGGTTTGCCCTGTGAGCGTGACACTACAGCACTCAAGTTTAGTGCAAAAGGACATGCCCAACACACATGCCATCTGTCACCACCTATGATATGTCATCACTGAGAGGTGGCTTCAGCCTACTATTGAACCAAGCCAAGGCTCTGCTTTCCATAACTTATGGTCTCAGTACACTCATTTGGCTGTTGTTTTACCCATTTTCATGGAACAGATATATGATATGAACATTGCGAGCGAAACACAAAGAAACGCTTGCTTATACACTTGTGAGATCTGACATTGTACCTGTGGCTGCTTTGAATGCATTAGCAAAATTTCAAGCAGTGGCACCTATAGCTGTCTATCGGGGTTGCTGAAACTGCTTTATTTACTGTGGCATAAACCACGCCCATAAAAATCTCAATTTATGCACGGTTTTGCATATAAAGCTTGCAATATTTTAGTTCTGGCATTCATCCATTCACTACCTCTGAATTGTTAGCTTTTTGTATAAAGATGTGCTGTGCAGAACATAAAACATATATTAGCTTTTATTACTTTTTTCCAGTATCTTGCAGATGTCCATGGGTTGCCAGGGCCCATGATTGTCTGGAGCTCGGCAACAAAGCTTATTTTTTGTGCTGAGGACGAGCGTGTTACCCTGAAAGATGACTGCACGCTTGAGAAGGCACTTTTCTTGTGTTTGACCGTACATTACATAAAGGATGTTACCTACCCGTCTGCTTTCGCCCAAACATTGGGACTAATTCAAAGTTTGCTCCACAAGGAAGAGAGTTTTCCACGTTGCTGGGCAAGCAGTAAACTGCTGAAGATTCCAGACAAGCTCAAGGACAACGCCTAACTTATGTTCTTTTTTTTGTCCAGTTTGATTTCGTTTGTGCGTTTTTTTGTTACATTGTTAGGCTGGGTAGATAAGGCTGCTGGCTAGCTGAATTTTCACAAACTTTAGAGACACTTAAGTTCGTTTTATGTCCATGCACTTTTCAATGCTCTTTCTTTTGAGGATACCTGAGTAGCAGGTACACTAGCATTGGAATCTGTGGCAGACATCATGTGCAATAATAACTGTATGTGTGTGTGTGTTCATATGTCCATATTCATTGTTCATTTTGTAGTTTTCCTCGAAATATAACATACACAGTCATCATATTATTTCTGATGCGTGTACTATGAAAAGTCCTATTTATTAGGGCATTATATTAGCATATCACTTGTTGTTCATGCACAGCTGATACCCATGCTTTGAAGTTTTATTAGCCACTACCTACAGAAAAGCTGCGTCCTAAAACTTCAGGCCTACTAATATAGAGGGTATCTAGTTTAGTCATACATTTGTGATAAATCATAGTACCTACGTGCACTACACAGCTCATGATAGAGAACAGAATTTTTTTCACTGTGTACTCTACTCATATATTGCAAATTAAGTGCCAGAAACAGGCAGGAAGCACACCTCAAGCCCTTCGTCTGTTTCCAAGGCTACATACACGACGTCAATCAAGGCCCACTTACTTTCAATACTTCTTTGTTACTCTAGTCAATTCTGTGTTATCTTATTGTGTTTAAGCAAAGTTATTATAATTGAACGCATTTAGGTAGCTCCTTCCATTTATGTGGTGCAATTTTCTATGTATGTATTGACCTGCACTCTGCAATAAAGTAGAGTTTTTTCTACGTATAGGCGTGCTGAAACTCAAGCTAGGTGATTATCAATCCTAGTCAGATGAGAAGGCCTGAAACCCCTAAAGCATAGAAAAACAACAATCGTTTTGTTCAATTATTTGATCACCTTTTTCGCAGTTGTTTTTTTTTACCTTGTTTCTGTAAAAGTGTAAGATTCACTTATTACTTTACAAACGCTGTATTGGTGTATACATTGTTGCTCAGTTTTGTTTGTAATAGAAAATAAAATATGTCAAACTACAAAAGTGTGCACTGTGTGTTCAGGCTTACTGACTGTGCAAATAGAGGTAAGTCATGCTGTTTGGAAAAAAAACTATATAGCTGTTACTGTCTAGAGAAGGACACAGGTGACTTGTGAGATCACAGGGCCAGTGATAAGATGCATGATTAAAGCATTGCAGAATGCATCAATCCATGCATGCAGATGATGGTACCGAGATACGCATAGCAATTGTGGTCATTACTGATGGAGAAACTGGTTAGGAATTTCAACTGAAGAGTTTTGAATGCATAAACTATATATGTCAGAATGATACATCCATTATAATACTGCATTACTGAACTTGTAAGACTGTTCATACAGAAAATTTTTATTGATAACCTGATAACTGATAGGCCACTGACTGCTTTTGGGACACAACTGCAAGGAAAGTGCACACATTCAAGGCCAAATTGCTAAGTAGCTTGCTAGAAAATAACAAGTGGACTGCCCCCTTATTTGTTTTGAAAGCATAAGTTCATGAGATTCAGTTAGCTTAATCTGATCCAATAACAGCTTTGAAAACCACTTCAGAGAAACTACTGCCGAGATCCTTTAGGGGGCCATTATGTTCACAGGTGCTGAAGTGGAATACGTGGAGGTTGAGAATTGAGCAATAAGGAATATGGCATATATTTAGGGTGATTTTATTATTACATTGATTATTTAGTTGACACAATGCCCTATTACTCCAACAATAGAGCATATAGGTGAAGAACCCTTACGATGCATCCTACTGTATATGTATTGACGCGTGTGCTCTGCAGGCGAGAAAGACAATGGGGACATCAGTGAACATCAACGTCTAGTGGGCCTTCGGGATTTTGCCGAAGACTTCATGTTTGTCATTCATGGTGAATCGGCAGTGCAGCCACACACGGACATAGGAAAGAAGGTACACAACACAATGCTGTGTTTCGTGTACCTTTCCTCTGTCCGTGTATGGTTGTGCTGCCGATTCATCATGAAGGACAACCAACTAGCCCAAGTTTCAGTCTTGTTAGACATGTTTGTGCCTGCTATTTTTTTTTTTGTGTCAACAAGCTGTCCTCCTACTCTTGTAGAACTTCTCACTGTCTTGTGTTTGCGTTGTACTGTGACAATATTCTCTATTTTTTCTCTCATGGCTCTGCATCTCATTGTTCTGCTCAGTGTGCAGCTGCACAACAGCATAACATGTTCTTTCATTCAATTAATGCACTAAATACTGGCATGGGTACTCGAAGAAATGGCACAAAATGTAACAACAATTAGCGGTGCGAGATGAAACACCTAAATGCCACAGTTCTACAGTAATGGGTAAAGGGAAGGGCTTGGAGCAGAGAACAGAAGATCATGGAAATAAGGGACCCATGCACTAACTTATTGTAAAGAAATGTCTCAACACTGCAAGGGAAAGGCCATGTTTTGGAATGGTGCCAGAAAAAGAACAAATACAATTCAGGTCTCAACATTTAGTGAAGGACAAATCTAGTACAATATGCGAATACCCTTTATGTCTGACAGATGTTGTGCCATGGTAAGTGCCATGGAAGGGGGCTGCATGTAAAGGATAATATAGAATTGATCGCTGGGCAAGTTGGTAATCCATGACTACAAAGAACTGCGCGAAATAAACTAGTACAAGGAAGACGCTTGTCCATGCGTCTCCTTGTGTCAGTTTATTTCGTGCAGTTCTTCGTATCAAAGAATAACAGCTGCACATTAGACATGTGTATGTCTGCATGCTTTTGTGAGCTACCGCTATATGAGCTGCTAAATCTGAAAAAAGCGGCAACACTTGCGCTTGAACTACTACAGAATGTTTTTGTGTAGACCTAGTGTTGGTACTGGCAATAAATCTTGAATTCTCAAACACAGTTTGTATTAGCTGCTGTACTAGCCAAAGCTAAGGATGTTGCATGACAGTTGATATTTAAATAAAAGTGCACGCAAAGCTACATGGTATGGAACAGGGGCTTAGCTTTTTTCGGGTGATGGAGGGGTTCAACCCCCCCCCCCCCGCCCCCCCCAGAAAAATTTTCAATTTTGCTTGCGTATATATACACCCACGCATACAAACACATGCACGAACATACATAAAGTATGGTTGAACCCTCCTCCCCCCGAAAAAAATTTCTGGCTACGCCCCCGTTATGGAACATAAGGGAGGTTGACTGGGACACGTAAAGCTCAACATTTATGGGTGTGCTATTTGTGTGAAAGCGTGCTTTTTATTTGCAGCTGTTACTTGCAATTATGACATGTATTGAGCATAAGAATTGTTCCTATATATTGTCACGTGGTTGTGACGTCGACGAAGACAGCAGCCGGCCTTTGCAGGGTGAAACTGTTTATTTGGCCGAACTTGTGGCCGGAAAATAAGAACTAGCACTACAGCAATACACGCTGTACAATGATAGCGGCGAACAGGGCGTCGTCCGTCGATCAACTGACAAGCGATCAAGCCCGTCGGCTTTTATACAGGCGCTATCGAACTTTCCAGCAATATCGCTGGTGGCGGCGTTATCTCTAGACAAAGCTGGAACATTCGCGTGCGGCGCGCAATCTTAACAAACCGATCTACAACAATCGCGACGCTTCTAGAACACTACTTCGCGGACAGCGTCGAGCGTTGATAACCGTCCCTGCCGGTCAAACCCGAATACATCAAAACAAGACAAGAAGTGGGCGTGGCATTGCCCCCCTCTGAAAAAGCATCGTCCCGATGCTTGTGAAAGAACATAGAAGAGGAAAAAACAAGTGCATACACAACTAAATTACAATAACAAAGGAAAAGATAGAGTCCCCAGGCTCGCTAACGCGCAAAAAAACGGCTTAAGGCGCACGACATGGACGATTTCAGGTCGCGCACGGCGCCGCTGAGAGTTCGTAATGCCGTCAGGGACAACCTCATAGTCGAGTGCGCCGAGGCGTCGAAGTACCCTGTACGGTCCGAAGTATCGTCGAAGAAGCTTCTCACTAAGTCCTCGTCGGCGTATTGGCGTCCATACCCATACACGGTCACCGGGCTGGTATTCCATGTGGCGTCGTCGAAGGTTGTAGCGGCGACTGTCAGTCGTCTGCTGGTTCTTGATCCGTAGGCGGGCGAGCTGTCGTGCTTCTTCGGCGCGCTGTAGGTAGGTGGTCACGTCGATGTTTTCCTCGTCGGTCACGTTTGGTAGCATGGCGTCGAGCGTCGTTGCCGGGCTCCGTCCGTAGACCAACTTGTATGGCGTCATCTGCGTCGTTTCCTGTACGGCCGTGTTGTACGCGAAGGTCACGTACGGAAGGATGGCGTCCCACGTCTTGTGTTCGACGTCGAAGTACATGGCCAGCATGTCGGCGATAGTCTTGTTTAGACGCTCGGTGAGGCCGTTGGTCTGTGGGTGGTACGCGGTGGTGCGGCGGTGGCTTGTGTGGCTGTATTCCAAGATCGCCTGAGTTAGGTCAGCCGTGAACGCCGTACCTCTGTCGGTGATGAGAACCTCTGGGGCGCCGTGTCGCAAGACGATGTTCTCCACGAAGAACTTGGCTACCTCGGCGGCGCTGCCTTTGGGCAAGGCCTTTGTCTCGGCGTAGCGGGTGAGGTAGTCAGTCGCTACGACGATCCACTTGTTGCCGGAAGTCGACGTCGGGAACGGCCCCAGTAGGTCCATCCCGATTTGCTGGAACGGCCGGTTAGGTGGTTCGATTGGCTGCAGAAGTCCCGCTGGCCTAGTCGGCGGTGTCTTCCGTCGCTGGCAATCTCGGCAAGTCTTGACGTAGTGGGCGACGTCGGCAGCAAGGCGTGGCCAGTAGTATTTTTCCTGTATTCTGGCGAGCGTGCGGGAAACACCGAGGTGTCCAGCCGTCGGGTCGTCGTGTAGGGCCTGGAGGACTTCTGGTCGCAATGATGAGGGCACGACGAGAAGGTAGTCGGTTCGATGTGGCGGAGAAGTTCTTCTTCAGGAGAACGCCGTTCCGTAAGAAAAACGACGGCAGTCCTCGCTTGAATACCTTCGGGACAACGGCGGTCTTGCACTCGAGGTACTCAATAAGGCCCCCCAGTTCCGCGTCGGCCCGTTGCCTGTCGGCGAAGTCGTCGGCACTTATAGTTCCGAGGAAGCAGTCGTCGTCGTCGTCTTGCGGCGGCGCGTCGACGGGGGGCACGAGACAGGCAGTCGGCGTCAGAGTGTTTTCGTCCGGACTTGTACACGACGGTAATATCGAATTCTTGAAGCCTGAGACTCCATCGTGCGAGACGACCTGAAGGGTCCTTCAAGTTAGCTAGCCAACATAAGGCGTGATGGTCACTGACAACTTTGAAGGGCCTGCCATAGAGGTAGGGCGAAACTTTGAGGTAGCCCAGAGAATGGCAAGGCATTCCTTTTCTGTTGTGGAATAGTTTGCTTCTGCCTTGGATAGTGACCGGCTAGCATAACTGATAACCCTTTCAAGCCCGTTAGTCTTTTGCACAAGGACGGCACCGAGTCCTACGCTGCTTGCGTCGGTGTGTATTTCTGTATCGGCGCAATCGTCGAAATGCGCAAGTATGGGTGGTGTCTGCAGGCGTCGTTTAAGTTCTTGAAAGGCTTGCACTTGCGCCGTTTCCCACCTGAATTCCACGTTATTCTTCGTGAGAAGCGTCAGTGGTTCGGCGATCCGTGAAAAGTTTTTGACGAAGCGTCGGTAATAGGCACATAAACCGAGAAATCGGCGCACGGCCTTCTTGTCGGTGGGTGGCGCAAATTCGGTGATGGCAGCTGTTTTCCGCGGGTCTGGGCGCACTCCAGACTTGCTGATCACATGACCCAGAAAAAAGAGCTCGTCATACGCGAATCTGCACTTTTCTGGCTTCAGGGTCAGTCCAGAGGTCTTGATTGCTTGAAGTACTGCCTCAAGCCGCCGGAGATGCTCGTCGAAGGTCGAGGAAAACACGACGACGTCGTCCAAATACACAAGGCACGTCTGCCACTTCAATCCGGCCAGTACGGTGTCCATGACACGCTGGAACGTCGCAGGTGCCGAGAAAGACCGAAAGGCATGACCTTGAACTCAAAGAGGCCGTCGGGTGTTATAAAGGCAGTCTTTTCTCGGTCTCTCTCGTCGACTTCGATTTGCCAGTAGCCGGTCTTGAGGTCCATCGACGAAAAGTACGTCGCGTTGTGAAGTCGATCCAGGGTGTCGTCTATTCGTGGGAGGGGGTACACGTCCTTCTTCGTGATTTTGTTCAGGCGCCGATAATCAACGCAGAAGCGCAGTGTCCCGTCCTTCTTCTTCACTAACACCACGGGTGACGCCCACGTACTCTTGGACGGTTGGATGATGTTGTCGCGTAGCATCTCGTCGACTTGTTTCTTTATCGCGTCGCGCTCTCGAGTAGAAACTCTGTAGGGGCTCTGACGGAGTGGTCGAGAATTTTCTTCTGTTATAATGCGGTGCTTCGCGAGGGGCGTTTGTCGGACCCGCGATGACGACGAGAAACAGTCCTTGTATTGCAAGAGCAGGGTTTTGAGCTGGTCTTGCTTGGCCTTCGAAGGATCGGGTTGACGTCAAAATCCGGTTCGGGACCTCTATTCGTCGAAGCAGGTTCGGCAGCATCGAAGAGGGCGAAAGCAGCGCTGGCGGCTACACATTCGTCGATGTAGGCAACCGTCGTACCAAAGTTGAGGTGCCTATATTCGTGGCTGAAGTTTGTCAGCACTACTTTTGCTTTACCGTCACGCAGCTCGGCTATACCTCGTGCGACGCACATTTGACGGTTCAGGAGTAGGTGCTGATCACCCTCGATGACGCCTTCAAGGTTCGCAGGTTTTTCGGTGCCGACGGAAATAATGACGCTGGAGCGCGGCGGAATGGTCACCTGCTCTTCTATCACATTCAATTCATGGTTGCCTGGCATCGCGTGGGGCGGGAGCGCTTTGTCTGAGTTCAGTGTTATCGACTCAGACCTCAGGTCGATGACGGCGCCGTGGTCACTTAGGAAGTCCATTCCAAGTATCACATCCCTGGAGCAGTTTTGTAGGATTACAAAGCTTGCAGGATAAGTCCGGTTATTGATGGTGACTCTCGCCGTGCAGACACCAATCGGCGTTATCAGGTGGCCTCCAGCTGTCCGGATTTCGGGTCCACTCCAAGCGGTCTTTACTTTCTTCAGCTTGGTGGCGAACGGTCCACTAAAGACAGAATAGTCGGCTCCGGTGTCGACGAGGGCTGTGACGCTGTGGCCGTCGATAAGAACGTCGAGGTCGCTAGTTCGTCGTCTCGCGTTGCAGTTAGGTCGTGGCGTGGGGTCACGGCTGCGTCGGTTTGCACCGCTGCTTCCGCGTTGCGTCGTCAGGTCTGCTTCCGGTCGCAAAGTTTCGTCTTCAGGACGTCGTTCGGCGTGCGGCGGGGGCTCGGAACTTCGTCGCGGCGTCGTCGTCGACGGCGGAGGATCTTCAGCATTTCGTCGTTCAGCAACCGCACCTCCATCGGTTGCTGCCCTTAGTTTTCCGGTACGGGCTAGGCGACCGGCCGCGGTTTGGGCCAGTGTACTGCCGGCGGTGCGGTGACATGTAACGGCCGGGCGACGGCGAGCGGGAAGGTCGTCGTTCTTGCCACTGTGTTCCGGTGAGGTAGTCGTCGATGTCGCGAGGCCGTTCGCCTGGCTGCGGGCGCGGCGCGTTGACGGCGAATCCGCGTAGCCCCATCTGACGGTACTGACAGCGGCGGTACGTGTGGCCGGCCTCCCCGCAGTGGTAGCAGAGCGGGCGGTTGTCAGGGGCGCGCCAGAAATCGGTCTTCCTCGGGGTGTAGCGCTGGCCGACAGGTGGGCGGTAGGGCGTCGGTGGCGGCGGCGGCGTCTGGCCGACAGGTGGACGGTAGGGCGTCGGTGGCGGCGGCGGCGCCTGGCGACGGTACTGCGGCGATGTGTCGTCTTGGCGTGGACGTGGAGGAGGAGTATGACGGCGGGCTGCAGCAGCATAGCTCATAGCTTGTGGCTGCGGCTCTACTAGCTGAGGCGCACCGAGTGAATGCTGGATCTCCTGGCGCACTACGTCGGCGATGGAATCTATTTGAGGTTGCGACGAAGGTAGAAGTTTTCGCAGCTCCTCTTGCACGATTGGTCGAATCGTCTCACGTAGGTCGGCGGATCCTAGCGCTTGAACGTCGGCGTAGCTTGTGGTCGAGAAGCTGCGGTTGTATTGCCGTGTTCGCATCTCAAGCGTTTTCTCAATCGTGGAAGCCTCCGATGCGAATTCAGCGACCGTCTTCGGCGGGTTCCTTATCAATCCAGCGAAGAGTTCCTGTTTGACACCCCGCATGAGGAACCTCACTTTCTTCTCTTCGGGCATACTTGGGTCGGCGTGTCGAAACAGGCGATTCATCTCTTCCGTGTAGATGGCAATATTTTCGTTGGGCAGCTGCACACGGGCCTCCAGCATAGCCGCGGCCCGTTCCTTGCGGACCACGCTCGTGAACGTGCCTAGGAACGTCGTCCGAAAGAGATCCCATGTTTGTAGGGCGGATTCTCGGTTCTCGAACCACGTCCTCGCGGCGCCTTCTAGGTAGAAGTATACGTGGCGCAGCTTGTCCTCGCAGTTCCAGTTATTAAATGTTGAGACCCTTTCGAAGGTCTCGAGCCAAGTCTCGGGGTCTTCACATGGCGAGCCACGGAACGTCGGCGGCTCCCTGGGTGGCTGCATCACGATCGCCGTAGGGGGCACTGCGTCAGTCATCGTCTCGGCGGTCGATGTGACGATCTTCGGCTGCCTGGCGTTTTCGGGAAGGAGCCCGTACTCTGGTTGCAGTCCCTTCTGCCGGCGGCTGGTTCGAGGATCCGGGTTGTCCTTAGAGTCGTCTTCTTCGCGGCTTGGGCTTGGGTCAGCGCTCCGCGGTGGCGTCCGGATCATGAAGCAGCACCTCCACCAGATGTCACGTGGTTGTGACGTCGACGAAGACAGCAGCCGGCCTTTGCAGGGTGAAACTGTTTATTTGGCCGAACTTGTGGCCGGAAAATAAGAACTAGCACTACAGCAATACACGCTGTACAATGATAGCGGCGAACAGGGCGTCGTCCGTCGATCAACTGACAAGCGATCAAGCCCGTCGGCTTTTATACAGGCGCTATCGAACTTTCCAGCAATATCGCTGGTGGCGGCGTTATCTCTAGACAAAGCTGGAACATTCGCGTGCGGCGCGCAATCTTAACAAACCGATCTACAACAATCGCGACGCTTCTAGAACACTACTTCGCGGACAGCGTCGAGCGTTGATAACCGTCCCTGCCGGTCAAACCCGAATACATCAAAACAAGACAAGAAGTGGGCGTGGCAATATGTACTATTTAGTATTATACGTTTACATGTCGCGCCCGTGATCCGAATCAAGCAGGATGCTACTGACTACACATTTTTAAGACAGGCGATTATTTATTCCTAGAAGTTAAGATTACTGCCCGAGTTTAGCCACTTTTAGCATTTTGCTAGTTTATACATTAAAGCGTCATTAAGCTCAAAGCATACTCGACTGGATCACGTGGAGTGAAGTAATACTGGCCCTTGTCGCCCAGATCACATCTCGTAGCCAAGGAAACAATCACTTTAACTCGTCGACAACGGGTGGAATACGAAAACAACCTTCAACCTGCCATGTTTCCCAACACAGGGCCTCCACCAGATCGCTCTTCGGCGCTGATATGCGGTCAACTGAGACATGTTGTAGAGCTTAACGTTCATGAACCTTCAAGGTGCAAAACAAGTGCATATTTAATTTGGGGTTGTTATTTAGATTTAACAGCACCCATTAAATATTAGAATGTTTCAAGTTAATCTTTGCATTATTCAGTATAATTGTTCACATGATCCTTCTGAATCCTTCAGGCCACTTCTGACTTTTGAAGAAATAGCATGGTTTTATCCTTGAAAGCTGGATCATATTGTGACTTCATTCGATTTCAAGCATTGCTAGCTTCTTTTGATGCGACGCTTGGCAGGAAACAAATGTTGTAACGGGTGATGCAAGCGATTTCATGCGTGGTCTTTCCGCGCCAGTCATGCACTACGTTTTATCGTTTGTGGAAGCCAAGGGGAGCATCACTTCCAACTGTCAACAACGAACGAACCACGAGAACGAACAACCTCAGACCCACCGTCCTCCCCAGCATGACAATTCCACGGCATCGCTCGTCGGCGCCGTCAGCCTCGAGCTCGGCTGACTGCATTCTTTTTCTGCGAAGGCTCGTTGTTCTTTCGACTCAACAACGTTTCCTTATCATCTATACTATACTCGGGGAGAAATGAGCGCGCCCGTTCTGAAAGCTGGTCCGTCGACTCGTACGCGCTGCACTACACCAAACCCATCTGTTGCGCGAATAAGCGATTATGTGTTTTAATCCGATTCCCTGAGATGAACCTCTGCACAATAATGTCCGTATAAACGCACCGACATCAACGCGATGCTCGCGAAGGACGTGGGAGACTACTTCGCCGAGTGGAGATGAGATCAGCTGACTTCCACTGCCTGTACTGCGTCAAACATCGCAGAACACTTTTCTTTGGCGGCTGGTTGCACGTCAGGGCACGTTTGGCTGCTGTATGATGCCGGCAAATGGAAATGCACTTGGAAACGCGTCGTTCATGGTTCACCTCTGTCTCCGTGCAGGATGCGCAAGCCGTCGGACGAGAAACATAATTCCACACACAAATTGACTGTGACTGCCCGCGAGGGTTCGCTTAAGGTCGTGTACACGTATACACGCACATATATACGCGAACGATGCATCTCACATATGCAAAATTATAGCGTTGTAACCGATCATAAAATCGTCCAAAATAACGTGAAATGCATATATAAAGCCGCGTAAGTTCACCCAGATCGTGTGGTGCGGTGGCGTAGTGGTTACAGTGTGTGCTTGTCACGCGGTTGGCCTGGGTTCAAATCCCCGTGGTGGAGTGTGTGTGTTGATACATGGTTTATGACTCTGTGCAGTGTTCTTGCGATGTGTAAATGCATATTCATGAGTTGGAAGGCTGAAAAGAACAAAAAAAAAGAGGAAAACTGCACGATCAAACAAAATGTAGAAGAATTTCTTTTTTTTCTAAAAAATATGCGAAAAGTACCACATATATTTCGACCGCATATTGAGCCGTATATAAGCCGGACAGATTTGACCTGAAATACCGCTTAACCAAATCGACGGTATGCGTTACTTTAAGCGGTCACTTTTAAACGGCCTTCTGGCAACGAGATGGCCTCGGATATGGAAAAGCCGCATAAACTTAGGCTGCATAAGAAAGAGCCGCTTAGCCAGAGGCCGCATGAAGAAGGGCCGCATAAGAGAGCTGTATAAGTAGGCCGTTTAGAGAGCCATTTATAAGCGTCGAAAATTTGACCTACTTTCCGCCTATAAGCGTTGTTTTAAGCGGTCGTTTGCTAGAGTGTAGTGATCATTGCTTAGTTCCGCATTTTGATTGCATATTTAAATGTACATTTGTGATGTTTTCTGCACGTATATTGCGCACTGTTTCCAGTGACTTATGTTTTGCCCGTATTCGAGGTGTACTGCCCCATTCTTGTTTTTCCCTGGCCGCATCATTTGTGCAAAAAGATGAACATTTCGCGTAAACAATCTGCAATAAAATATTGGATCTCGTCCTGGTTATTTTGTGAACTTCATTTTTTTGGTATCAGGCGCTTCTTCAGTTTAAAACTGAGGCAGTTCCAAAGTTTACGTGATATTTGCCGTACCTCTTACACACAAAAAAATAAAAAAAATCGAAAAGATTGAACACAGCTATTCCTGGAAAGATTTTGCGGGCATGCCAACATAATATTTTTACGAAAAACACATTTCTTACTTGTTCTTGATAGTGCGCAGCATTCAAGAAGTGATTTGCAGCATATAATACAAATTGTCTCTGGTAATACATGCTATTCATATCAGGCACGTAGCCAGGATTTTTTCTCGGGGGGGGGGGGGGGGGGGCCAAGGCCTTATTGTTCGAAAGAAAGTCTTTCCATGGCAAAAACAAAAAAAAGTTGCTTGGCAATATAGAAGGCTGGAAAAATTTCGGGGGGGGGGCCGGGCCCCCAGGCCCCCCCCCTTGCCTATGTGCCTGATTCGTATACTTAGTCGTTCGAAACATTCGATGAGGAGGTCGCGCTGCAACGTGAGCCCCCCCCCCCCCCCCCGAACAAATTCCTGGCTACGCCACTGGCCTCCATGCGTCCCCTCCATACACCCTCAGTGGAGTGGGCACTACACAAGGTGCGGTCCTTCCCCCTTTTCTCTTCAATGTCACACTCATTCCCTTAGCCCGCGCTCTTCACAATATCCCTCACCTCCACAACACCCTCTACGCAGACGATATCATTCTGCGCACCTCCCACGGTAGTGATGGCGATATAGATGAAACCTTGCAAACCGCCGCAAACATCACATAACAACACGCACAAAGCAATGGTCTCTCCTGTTCCCCCGAAAAATCTGAGCTGCTCCTCATACGCCCTTCACCATGTACTCTTCCTACAACTCCCATCACCGTTACACTGACTATGGCCCAACGCCCTATCCCGGAGGTCGACACACTCCGGATCTTGGGCCTTCACAGCCAAAACAATGGCCGTAACGCTTTCACTATTTGGAAACTCAAGCGGGTCACGGAAGCGCTGTTGCACATCATCTGCAGAGTTTCTGGCAAACACTATGGCATGAAATGGCATGAAGGAACAAGATTTGTGTCGTCTCATTCGTGCCTTCATATTGAGCCGTTTCCTTTATATAATACAATACCTCTGACTTTGACAAGAAGAAATAGCCACTCTGGACGCCATGCTTCGTATACAACGAGGTCCTACACTTCCCCTCTAACACACAAACCACTAAACTTCTTCAGCTTGGGCTCCATAACACCACACATGAGCTCAGAGTCACAGAGGCCCACAGACAAGACCAATACACTCGCCTAGCTCAGTCTGTCACCGAATGTTGCATACTTGACACCCTCAAAATCCTACCAGTCCCCCGACCCATATACACACAGCTCATAGTGATACCTCTCCCTAGAAACACCCACGTCGCATACCATTCGGCCTACCGCAAGGCCTGCGCAAAAGCTCTACACAAAACCTCTCCACACCGTATGGGTGGATACAGCTTGCACGGGCGAAGACGTGACAGTGGCAGTCATTCACCGCACACTCCAACCTCTCTCCACTCCTCCTTCCTCCACCTCCCCACCTTCCTCATGCATCCATCCCAGAATCCTTGGAAGAAGCGGCGATTGCGCTTGCCCTGAGACACACCGATGCTCGGTACGTCCCTCCCGACTCGAAAACCGCAATCCTAAATTTTGGACAAGGACGCGTCCACAAGACAGATTGCCGCATTCTCAGCTCACCCACTGAAAACACGGCCCGCCCTGTGAAGCTGATCTGGGTGCCTGCGCCTCTGTGAATCTCAGCAACAAAGCCGCCAATGACCACGCCGAAGGTCTAATCAACCGGGCAACTACGGAATCAAAGTCTGGCTCTTCCAGGGAGTGCATGCATTCACTCAACCAGATGACCCAGGCATATCATGCCGAACGCTAGCTATACCCCCCACCCCATTGATCCCTGGACAATTTTCTGCACATATTATGGTGCCCGTTTTTTTCGCACTGTACCCAAGAGAATGGCAATTTCCACCTTTTACTGTACAGCATAAAACTAGGCGGCAGCCACTGCGGCACTACTTCTCGCAGACAAGTGAAAGAGTTCTTTACATTTAATTACAGTTTAACGAAGAAAGGGATAAGCAATACACACAAAAAGCAAAGAATAGAGGGCACAGCGGGGTATTTGGACAACTTGGAGTTTTTCTGACCAAATTCTGCTGCGAAGCGTCTTTTTTTCAAAGTGTGTCATGTTGCATTTCCGGTCTGATGTAGCCCAGATGGCATATTTCCTGCGTGCCCGAAGCACTCAGTTTCGGTATCACCTGGATCGGGGCCTCAATTTCGATGATTAATACCTCAAACTATGTGCTTTTCAAGATTTTTTATAATATGGGTATGCCATAAGTCGTCACGTCCTACAACTTTTCAATATAAACAACTGCCCTAAAGTTAATAATTAAGAAGTCACCTGATGAGTTTTTGTTATTTGCTCATTTAGTGTAACTTTAGGTGCGGCAAAGCTTTTCTGCCTCGGCGTGGAGTTCGTTTGTGAAAATGATGAAGGCCTGACAGTCATAGCACTTTAATAGAAAATCTGTATTGTTTAAAAAGAACACCTTGCATAAGAGGGACAGTTTGCCATGCTTCTGCTTGAACACAGCTTATCACTGAACGTATGGTAAAATAAGTACGGGGGGTGACATATTAAACTGAAAAGCCAAATAAACACCCAACACGGGACGGGAAAGGGCAAGATAGCAACAATTCTTAGCTACACGATTCACATGCCACATACAGCATAGGTCAAAAGAAACCACTTAATTGTCAGTTTACTCTTGCAATCATTCAAGTACACCTCACTCAGCAACTTTAGCTGTACCACAATGAGCCATACTTGAAAGTAATCCGAATCACTCAAACCACTAAAAGGTGGAAAAAATTTCCTTGCAAGTAAACGTTTCAGGCAAACACAGTCACAAAAATGAATGTTTTATTCCTCCTAGTAATTCAGGGAATTGACGCTAGAAGTATGAAGGGACTTGGTTTTGAATTTAAAGAGTTTGGAATCTGGTAACCCTTTCCGTGAGCAAATTCTAAAGAAACTTATGTCCTCTAAAATGGCATCAATTTTTCCTTAGGCGCCCAAGATTTTTTATATAGTTTTACGTGTAGCCAGGAGAAGGACGGAGGGGTTCAGCTTGCGCAGTCTCTCCTAATTTTCACATTTTATATGTGCATGCACACACATACGTACACCGCGCACACATGACACACGATATAGGTTACTTTTTTTCTTCAATATCACAGAGAACAAGCTCTGTGTTATACCAAAACAAACAGCAATATCTTTTTTTCTTGCCATTTGAGAGTGCTCATCATACAAGAAAACACACATTAATTTCCCAATGGTGCTGATACGATTCACTGATACATGGTGTCCCTTAGTGCCTCTGATATATGGTGGCAAGTCTTGGCTTTTGCGATTTGGCAGCTGCAGCCCTAACCAGCTAACTTGGCCCCCACCAGAAACAGCACCACTCTGTCTCGGCACCAGTACTATTATGCTGCTTGACAGGCACATTTGCAAGCAACCTTGAGTCGTGTGTAAATACTCCTACCCACGCTTCACGCTGGCTCTGAGCCAGCTCACTAAACGAGATCCGCTGCCCGGGAGCAATGTGATGCCACATTCACACAAACCCCGCTTCTCCCTCCTAGTTGTCACCAGGACGCATGTTGATTGGCCCTCCTGTGATGGCTCTCAGGCCAAACGCGAGCTGTCTTATTCTGAGCACTCAATTTCCATACAAAGGTGCTCATAGGCCTGCAATAAACTCGTTACATGGACCTTTGCTTCGTGACCTCTCCTTCATGTCATCTGTGGTCTGTGGACCCTTCGTTTTGTTAACAGAGATGCAGTCTCGGCTAACCAAAAGAAGAGCGCACAAACGATCAGTCTCGATCAAACTCTACCAGCCGTGCGATGAGCCTTCCTTTGCCCGCAGGCCATGACTGTTGCAATGCGCCACATCTTGGGTTAACAAAATGAACGAAAAATGAATCAACATATACCATGTCTTCATGTCCACAAAACACGATACCAATAGACCTCAAAAAATCACAGCATATCCACGGGTGAATGATGAAGAGTGGGGCGAAGCTCCGGAGTAAATCATCGTACACCGTGAAACTCTTCCGTGAAATTCGCCCAGTACATCATATAAAGAGTGTGGAACATCGTGTATATATTAAACATCAAACTTTTTTGTACTTCAGTAGAGTGACTTGTTGGGCGAGTTGGATCATTCTTATGGTAGAATTAGCGCAAATACCACGACGAGAGAAGACGAACAAGCGCTTGTTCGTCTCTCGTCTTCTCTCGTCGTGGTATTTGCGCTAATTCTACCATAATAATATTTATTGGTACTGTTGGTTTACGTGGTCCCTTCATTATCACCGCTTTGTGATCGGTGAAATGCAGGGAAAGTGTCCGCTCCCGAGCGAAAAGAGAAGCGCGCCAGAGGCGAACGCCTTGTCTGTCTCCATCCGGCGACTCCGAGCGAAAGAGAAAGCGCGACCAAGAGCGAGCGCCTTGTACGATCGCAGGCGTCCAATGACATGCGCCATTTGCATTATACAAGCGCCATTTGTCATCTTTAAACAGCAACTCTAAGAGATACTCTAAGGGGAGGGAGGGAAGGAGAGGAGAGGATGAGGCTTGCTGCTGGCACGAGACTAGCCGGCATGCGCAGTGGGGGTGTGACGGCGCTTGCCGACGCCGCAGGTGCGACTAAGAAAATGCTCCGCATTTAAAACAGTGTGAAGGAAACTGGACACAGTGCAGAAGATACATGATATCCTGTCTCTATATCCAGCTTTGTTAAATGCGGAGCATTTCTTAGTCGCCACCTGCGGCGTCGGCCGCCGTCCACACCCCCACTGCGCATGCTCGGCTCGTCTCGTGCCGGCAGCAAGCCTCTCCTCTCCCTCCCTCGCATGCTCGGCTCGTCTCGTGCCGGCAGCAGGCCTCTCCTCTCTCTCCCTCCCTCCTCTCGATCGAACGCAGGCGGTGTGAATATAAGTGGTGGAGCGCGCTTTCGGAATTCAGTCAAAGGCGTCTTTGCTTGGCTTTCGCTTGACTTGACGCCTTGCTTGACTCGAGTAGATGCGATGGAAGCAACAGTACCTTCAATCAGCGTCCCACCATTCATTGAAGGGCAACGTTACCCAACCCTCACCGGTCGTCGGCATCAACAACAGCAAGCAACGCAGAAGACAAGGCTGCGAAGAGACGAGCATACAACGCTGAACGCAAGCGTTTGAAGCGAGCTGCGGACCCGGAACTTCGTGACACAAGAAGCTGCTGCGAGACGGCAACGACGGGCTGCGGATCCTTCACTCGGGGAACGAGAAGCAGCTGCGAAAACGGCAACGACGGGCTGTGGATCCTGAACGTCGTGCTCGAGAAGCAGCAACCGTTCGTGAATGTCGAGCAGCGGATCCATCACTCGGGCAGCGCGACGCTTCTGCGAAACCCAATTACGCAACATTCACGCGATACCCCCCCCCCCACTCTGCGATGCATTTACTCGAAGATGCGGGTGACATTTTTTGCGCTATGCTTCATATGAACCTATACCAGCTCACACGGTACACCAGGTTGGTTCAGTGCAAAAAAACAAGGCATGCTTATACGCGATTTAAATATAGCTTTATTTCACTGCTCTTACGAAGAATGTATCTTACGGTGAATGTATACCTGAGCGTGTTGGTTTAGCACGTTCTGAGGCAAATGGTCCAAAGACTACAGACACACAGTCATGTACACACAGGGCACAGTTTCAAACAATGTTTAATCTGGTAAAAGAAACATATTTTGACAGTCACTCTTGACACACTTTTTTAAAAAACACTTCTTTGATCTGGTGAGCCAATGTCTAGCCTGGGCATTCCACACTCTTCCGTCGTCCTCTTCCTCTTCTGCTACTCTCCTCAGCACTGTTACGGCCGGCCCCGCAATGACATCATGGCAGACGCATCTGGTGATGTTGTCAGCCAAAATGTTCTTCCTGGGAGTGGTGCTCTTCGGGGGCGCAGGGCTCTGCATTTTCCCTGGTAGGTGTCCAATGCACCTGTTGCACGTGATCGGGTTTCAAGGAATCTGGCAGGGGTGCCTCTAACAGCCCTCTCATGCATGGTGCTGACGGCATGGGACAGAGCCGCTGGACACCTTCCCATAGAGACAGGGCATGTCTCCGCACCAGGATGGAACCATTAGCGGTTGCCGGTGTTGCGGACAGCAGCAGCCACCTTTTTGAGGTCATCGACTTTTCATCAGTCCGGCTCTCCTTCGGACTTTCGACAGTTCAGTATTCGTCATCGGGGCGCGGTGTGTGAACATCATCATTGTGTGGTGCAATGGTGTTCCCCAATTAGACTTGTCGTCCTTGCCCCTTATTAACGAATGTATTGTGTGACCCATTACCTCTTTTCTGGGGGCAGAGCGCTGTGGCGGCAGGACACCAGATCGGTGGGAGCTGCTGACACCAGTTTTGAGTGCCTCAGTGTTGGCAGACTCTGGATTTTATAAGCTGAAGACATTTGTACAAAGCTCCATAAATCTTTCATGCAACTGCAAATAAACCTCTGTTCTCGAACGCGCCTTCTCTATGCAAAAGATGGGCTAATAGGACCGGAGGCGAGCTAGCTACCGTTGACGAATCTCACCGGACCGAGTCGCAACTGCCCGTGTTCCACCAGCCTTACTTTACCCCATAACTTTATATCTCTCTATCTCTATCTGTGTGTGTGTGTGTGTGGGTGTGTGTGTGGTGTGTGTGTGTGTGTGTGTGTTTTGTGTGTGTGTGTGTGTGTGTGTGTGTGTGTGTGTGTGTGTGTGTGTGTGTGTGTGTGTGTTTGTGTGTGTGTTGTGTGTGTGTGTGTGTGTGTGGTGTGTGTTGTGTGTGTGTGTGTGTCACACGCGCGCTTTTGTTTTGCTATGTTTATGTAACTGGTCCGTTAAACGTGTAATCGCTGTCTTGCACAAACCGCACCCGAATGGCTGGGAACCTTCCAGATTATTTCAGAACCTTCTTATAGGCTTGAGCGTGCAAGCACGAACAGTTCGAGTTCATTCTCGAACTAACGCGGCCACCAGCGATAAGGCTTGAATGTTCGATGCCGCATGTATAAATGCTGACACGCCTTACTGCAGAGCAGATTATCAACGGCCAACGCTCTGTTCGCCGCTATCAGTGTACAGTGTGTATTGCTGTAGGTCGGCTTTCCATTGGCCACAAGTTCGGTGAAATAAAGGAGTTTCATTTTGGACACGCCGACTGCTGCCTCGTCCGCATCACGACCACATGACATCTTGTGGAGGTGCTGTTAGTTCCAGAGCACAGACCCCTACCTGACAGGACCCTGAAGACCAAGGCCATGACCACGACTGCGGCAATGATGACAGCCACTGTGCCACCGTCTGCGACAGTTGTGCTACATCAACCCAGGGAGCCGCCGACCTTCCTAGCCAGGATCGTCCTTCGAAGACCAGAAAGCTGGCTCGAAACATACGACCGGGTGGCCGTTTTTAACGCATGAAGCAGTGAAGACAAGCTACGGCATGTTTACTTCACCTTGGAAAACGCAGCTAGGACATGGTTCGAGAATCAAGAGTGAACCATGACAACATGGGACGTTTTTCACTCCAGGTTCCTGGCAACATTCCCCAGAGTCGTCCGCAAGGAGAGGGGCGAGGCTCTGCTCGAAACCCGCCCGCAGCTGCCAAACGAAAATGTGGCGCTCTTCACAGAAGAAATGACCAGGCTGTTCTGCCACGCAGATCCTGACATGCCCGAAAAAATAAAGTTCGCTTCCTTAAGCGAGGAGTCAAGCAGGAGCTCTTCGCCGGACTGACGCGGAACCTACCGAGCAGCATCAAAGAATTAGTCTCTGAAGCGACGACGATTCAGAAGACATTAGAAATGTGCACCCCACAGTACAACCGTCGCACGATTCCCGACAGTGCAGCTGTGAACCCCTTGGCTCCGACGACCTGCACGAAACTACCCGAGCCACCGTGCGAGATAAGCTCCGGGAGCTCTCTTTTCCACAGCCTGAGGTGACTGCGATTGCTCTAGTCCACGAGAAACCAGCAGTCACTTGGTGTTCCTCAGCCAGCACAGCCGCAGCTGCAAGCTATCCGCTACGCTGCTGCAGTCCGCCGTCCCGTTCCCCTTCTGCAACAACATCAAGAAACCGCACCGCCGCAGTTCCGCCGCCAGACACCGACGCCCTACCATTCTTCTGTCGGCCAGCGCTACGCACCAAGAAAACCGACGTTTGGCGTGCCCCTGACAACCGACCACCGCTCCACTGCGAGGAAGCCGACCACACCTACCGCCGCTGCCAGTACTGACAGATGGGCTACGTGGTTTCGCCAAACCGCTGTATCCACAGCGGGGTGAACGGCCACGTGACATCACCGACTATCTGGCAGGAGCGCAGTGGACCCCCCGAGGACCTTCCCGATCACCCTCGCCAGGCCACTACGCCTCTCCCCACGCCAACCGTACACTGGCCCAACCCGGGGCCAGTCACCTAGCCCGTATCCGGAAAACTAAGGGCAGCAACCGATGGAGGTGCGGTAGCTGTACGACGAAATACCGAATATCCTCCGCCGCCGACGAAGACGCCGCGACGAAATCTAAAGAACACGCTGCAAGCAACACGGAGCCCTGACGTCGCAACTTCGCGGCCAAAGAAGACCTGACGACGCAACGTTGAAGCAGCGGGACAAACCGACGTAGCCGTGATCGACGCCGCGACCTAACCGCAACGCAAGGCGATGAACTAGCACCCTTCTCAACGTCGATGAGAACTCGACATTCTCATCGACGGCCACACCGTCACCGCTCTTGTAGATACTGCAGCCGATTATTCCGTCATCAGTAGCCCATTCTCCACAAAGTTGAAGAAAGTTATAGGACTGCTTGGGAAGGCCCTGAAATTCGGACCGCTGGAGGACACCTAGTGACGCCGGCGGGATTCTGCACAGCAAGAGTAACCATTAACAACTGCATTTATCCCGCGAGCTTCGTAGTGCTACAGCTTTGCTCGGAGGTGTCATCCTTGGTATGGACTTTTTAAGCTTACATGGTCCAGTCATCGACCTGAGATCCGAGTCGATAACACTATCTACAGAAAAAGCATGACCACCGCAACCGCCGCCAGGAAAGCACGCCTTGAATGTGCTGGAAGACCCGTCACGCTCCCCCCTCGCACCAGCGTCATCATTTCAGTCGGCACTCAAAAATCAGCAAACCTTGAAGGCGTCGTTGAAGGAGACCCACTTGTTGACCAACCGCGAGATTTGCGTCGCAAGAGGAATAACCGAGCTACGTGGAGGGAAACA
>NC_051178.1:222721077-222739046 GCF_013339695.2 Rhipicephalus sanguineus
TCGCTCGCCTTCACCTCGACGGCGGCTGTCGTCACCGCCACCGCAGGGAAACTAGCCGGCGCGACCGATGGTGAGGTCGCACAAAAGGACTCGACTCATATGCCTCCACCAGTTACCATGTTTAAGAACAGGATACATGTTTCAATAGATGGACTAAGTGCAGCAGCTTTAGTGGACACCGGTGCGACGATTTCAGTCATGAGTGTTTCGTTCAAAGATCGCATTGGTCGCAAAGTTATGTTTCCCTGTCAGGATTCTACTAGATTTCGTGGCGTCGGCGGTGACGTACTTCAACCTGTAGGAGTCTGCACCGTTAACGTGCTGTTAGCAGGAACGGTGTTTCCAACTGAGTTTTTGGTTCTGCAGCGGTGTACGCACGATGTTATTCTCGGCATTGACTTCCTCCAAGAGTGTGGTGCTTTCGTCGACTGTGGTACCGGTGAGCTTTCTGTTAGTGGTGACATTGTTCCTGATCTCTTTGACGAGCCGACGCCTGCGGAAGACACACTGATTGTTTCCGAAGAGCTCACAGTACCACCATGGTCCATGAAGTCAATTGCCGTATCTTCTTCAGTTGCTGCCGTGACATCCTTTGATGCCGTCGTTCAACCTCTCACGGCTACATGTGCAAAGAAAGACATAATAGTACCTCGTTGCGTGGTATCGATTGATAACGGAACAACGTTTCTGTGGGTGTTCAACTGTTCGCAAGTGCCGATTATTCTTCCTCGAGGAATGAAGCTCGCACTGCTCGATGATGCCACGGAGAGTTCTATTGCTGCCATCGACGACGAAAAGTGACAAACACTCAACGATTCCAAACGCAGTTGCTCCTACGAGACACACATTTTGAGCATGGTCAGCAAGACGCTACGGTCATATGAGCAACAAACGCTGGTTCAGCTATTAGAACGACATGCGTCCGTGTTTGACTTTGGCGAAAAGGAGGAGCGACTGTCCTTACCGTGTTCTCGAGCCGACACAGGATTGATACAGGCTCTGCTCATCCGTTCGACAAACCCTACCGGGTGTCGGCATCGGAACGGAAAGTCATTGCTGACCAAGTTCAGGATATGCTGCACAAAGGCGTTATTGAAGAGTCGTGCAGCCCGTGGGCAGCGCCTGTCATTTTGGTTAAGAAGAAGGACGGCTCTTGGAGGTTCTGCGTCGATTATAGACGATTGAACGCCCTGACTAAAAAGGATGTGTATCCGCTGCCTCGGATCGACGACGTCATTGACTGCCTGCACTCAGCTTCTTACTTTTCGTCACTTGACCTAAGATCAGGGTATTGGCAGATCCCTATGCACCCTGCTGACAAGGAAAAGACCGCATTTGTGACGCCTGATGGACTGTATCAATTTAATGTTATGCCGTTTGGGCTTTGCAATGCTCCCGCAACTTTTGAAAGATTTATGGATTCAATTCTTCGCGGTCTTAAATGGGAAGTCTGTTTGTGCTATCTGGACGACGTGGTTATTTTTGGACGCACATTCGACGAGCATAACGCCCGCTTAAGCCTCGTTCTGGACTGTGTCGAAAAGGCTGGCTTGGTTTTGAACTCAAAGAAGTGCCGCTTTGGTGAACGACAGGCATTGGTCCTCGGCCATCTGGTCGACAAAGATGGTGTCAGGCCCGACCCTCGAAAAATTGAAGCAGTCAGCACCTTTAAGCCACCAAAGTCTGTAAAGGAACTCCGCAGCTTCCTAGGGCTATGTTCTTACTTTCGGCGCTTTGTGCCGAAATTTGCGGACATCGTGTATCCATTGAACAGCCTCTTGCGAAAGGACAGCACATTCGAATGGACATCTGAATGTGATGCTGCATTCTCTCAACTAAAATTTCGGCTGACGTCAGAACCTCTCCTTCGTCACTTCGATCCATCTGCGCCTACGGAAGTGCACTGTGACGCAAGCGGTATTGGCATCGGTAGGCGTGTCTGCGTTCAGCGTCATAATGATGAAAGGGCATGTGGTCGCCTATACGAGTCGTTCTCTGAGCAAGGCAGAAAAGAATTATACTGTGACAGAGCAAGAATGCTTGGCAGCTGTATTTTCTGTTCAGAAGTTTCGTTGTTACCTGTATGGGCGTCCGTTCACGATTGTAACTGACCATCATTCCCTGTGTTGGCTCGTTAACCTGCGAGACCCTTCTGGACGCCTTGCGCGCTGGGCTTTGCGGCTCAGGAATTTGACTTTAATGTTTCATACAAAAGTGGCAGGCGTCATTCCGATGCGGATTGCCTATCTCGTCTTCCTTTGTCAACAACGGAAGATAATGCCGACACCTCCGACATCTGCTTTGCGGCTCTCTCTCACACGTTTCCTGACGTCACCATCTTCCAGGCGGGAACAGACCAATGATTTATGTTTGGATCCATTGTTCGCCGACGCTCGCAGTCCTAAGGGCAGTGGTCGATATTGCCTTCGAGATGGACTGTTATACAAGATAAATTACTCGGGTCATGGTGCGCGGTATTTATTGGTAGTTCCCGACAGTCTGCGACGTGACGTTCTACGTGTCATGCATGATGATCCGACGTCAGGCCATCTTGGATTCATTCGCACTTTACACCGAATGCAGGAGCGGTTTTAACTGGCCTAAAATGCGAACATGTACGAAACAATACGTCTCGAGCTGCGACAAGTGCCAGCGCCACAAGCGACCCACCAGCGCTCCACACGGACTTCTTCATCCTGTAGCGCCGCCCACTACGCCTTTCGAGCAAGTTGGTATCGACCTGCTAGGACCGTTTCCGCAATCTTCGAACAACAACCGCTGGGTCATAGTGTGTGCCGATCACCTCACCCGATATGCGGAAACTGCTGCGATACCATCCTCCACAGCCGCGTCCGTAGCTTCCTTCCTGTTACGCTCCGTTGTTCTTCGCCATGGACCGCCTCGTGTAATCATTAGTGACCGTGGTCGCCAATTCGTCGCCGACACTGTGGAAGAATTGCTTCGCCTTTGCACTTCGCAGTTCCGCCACTCAACGCCATATCATCCTCAGACAAACGGGCTTGTCGAGCGTACCAACCGCACCCTAACTAACATGCTGGCTATGTACGTATCATCGAAACACAAGAACTGGGATGATATCTTGCCATTTATAACCTATGCTTTTAATACAGCGAAGCACGAGACCACAGACTTCACTCCTTTCTACCTCCTCTACGCTCGATCTCCGCGCAGTTGCCTCGATACAATACTCCCATTTGCGCTTCATACGGACGACTCAGTCGCCCAAACATTGTGCCGTGCTGAAGAAGCCCGCCAAATCGCTCGTCTGCGCACACTGGCATCGCAAGACCGATCCAAGCAGCGGTATGATCGACGCCGCGACGATGTTTCATTCGAAAAGGGTGACTTTGTATGGTTGTGGACCCCCCAACGCAAACGTGGTTTATGCCAGAAATTTTATCCCAGTATGCTGGCCCATTCGTTGTAGTAGATCGCTTGAGTGACTTGACCTACGTGGTGGCACGTCTGACGTCAGCTGGTCGTCGGTCTAGTCAGACACAGTTGGAACATGTTGCTCGCCTCAAGAAGTTCCATCCCGCACTTCGCCAGTCATTCTGACTCGCCCAGCGGGCTTCGTCTGTGAACCGGGGAGTGCTACGGTATGAGCCGGGTCAGGGTATGAGCCACGAGAGAAGAGAAAGAAGAGGTTCGGCTGGTTCTACCTATGGACGCCATCACCACCTATCATTGCCTGACTTCATCTGTAAATAAACGCAGTTAACCTCAATCGAACCGTAACAATATTATCTGGGGTTTAACGTCCCCAAAACACGATATGATTATGAGAGACGCCGTAGTGAAGGGCTCCGGAAATTTCGACCGCCTGGGGTTCTTTAACGTGCACCTAAATGTAAGTACACGGGTCTCAAACACTTTCGCCTCCACCGAAAATGCAGCCGCCACGGTCGGGATTCAATCCCGCGGGGTTGAAAACTTTCGATATGAATGAGTGAATTGTTCTTTTTGAACCTGACTGTATACATTGCTCGTACCACCTCGGGCACTCACATAAACGATGCAAACCTTACTTGACTGAAATTGTTTTTGCCACTCGAGGCCAGTTTGCTCCCGTGGCGATAACTACATATGCGAACCGCGATTTCGCAACGGCAATAAGACAATAAACAAAACACCGCAAGGAGCGACAAGCGCACTAGCGCGACCAGCGCGAATCAGCAGGCCAGCAGCAAAAATGCGTTTTGTCTAATGCTGATGACAGTACTTGCAGCGCCATCTCCCCTCGCGCTATTGCAGTTCAGTGCGCCGCCGCTACCCAACAGTCAAAAGTACAGTTTCCGTTCTCTAAAGTGGTTATAGATGTTCTCTGGCGACTCGTCGATGCTAACGCGGCCAGCGTTCCTCGCTGGTATCAAGACCATCAAGACGCCTTAAATGTGTCGTCACCGAATCGCACCCTATCGGCGCTCGTTGGTTTCATAGCACAGTACTTCACCGCTCGCATACTGCCGCACCGCTCCGCTCCGCTCCGCTCCGCTCCGCCCCGCCAACTAAGAGCACCGTGCGAGAGAGAATGTGTGAGAGATTTAAGGCGCGTTTGTAGAACCTTGCGCATCTGCATTGGTAGCGTAGTCGGTAGAGCGCCGGCCACCTATCATCGAGGACCGAGAGGTCGTGGGTTCGATTCCCGGCGAGGAAACTTTTCTTGTATTTCTTTCCTTGTCCTCCGTTAGTGTGCATTTTACTCGCGTCATATCCGTGACGGAAATACATCAGTGAAGTCTTGCTAGATCCCGGCATAAAAGAGTCAAAAGAAAATGTTTACGACCGCAAACACTATTTCCCTCAAATATGCCATTTAAGCATATGTTTGTTCTTATAGTGCAAAAAAAATTTGCACATTTACTTTGTTAGTAGACGCACACCGTCATAATTAGTGCAAGTTTGCGCCAGTTCAGATTTTTTTTTTTTTGCGGCGAGTGTTGATGATAAAATCGATGATTTTGTGTTTATTGTCACACTGAGAAAAATGGCTTCACCATGTGCCACAGAATTAGGAGCCATCACATATAACTGTACAGGCAACTTTGAGCCACTGCCAAGGCACGGCACATTTCAGCAAATTATTCTCGCTAAATCAGTTTCTCGGTAAAACTGTTGTTTGAGCTTGAACGTTTATGCCAAATATAAATCTGGGCTTTATGAAATTGTTATTGTGGGCTCGCGCAGCGAAGATGCACTGCAGGAATCCACACGGAGGCACGGTCAGTGAAACTAGGAGAGGCTTATGCATATCTCCCTTTTCGCTTCGCAGTTCGTCATCTTCGTGGCCGGCACGTCGGTGGTTGGCCTTCTGTATGACTTTCCGCCCTTGGGCGGAATTTGCGAATCCGCCCTGCCATGGAACCGCGCCTGCTGGAAAGAGCTTGCGTGGACCTGCCCCAGCGCCCTGGAATATCACAGATGCGCAGCCGCGACGCCGACAGCATCAACCTTGGAAACTATATTACACGAATCCAGCAGTATCTCTTCTGTGGGCACGGAGGTACGATGAGTGAAACTACGAAAAGCATACGCATATGTCTTTTCGCTCTGCAGGTTGGTTGCCTTTCCAAATTACCTTCTAGCAGCTGCCGATCGGACGATCCTTTCCTTGTCGTGCTTCCGTGCCCTGAAGCCAGGGGCGTAGCCAGGGGGGGGGGGGGTTGGGGGGGTTCAAACCCCCCCCCCGAAATTTTTCAGTTTTGCTTGCGTATATATACACGCGCACATACAAACGCACGCATGAGCATACATAAAGTATGGTTGAACCCCCCGCCCCCCCCGAAAAAAATTTCTGGCTACGCCCCTGCCTGAAGCAGTTCGCGAGTGTGCATGGTATCTTCGGCGTCTCCTGCTCCTGGGAGGTGACGTAGAATCCAATCCTGGTCCTATGACTAAAACTCAAAATGGGAAGCTTAGTTCAGTTTTCGATAGCGTGCAACGTATTGAAGCTAACAATGTGAGCCTTCTCGGATGCGTCAACCAGGTTTTGTTCTGTCATGCTACCTTGAAGAAATATTTTGAATCTCTGACGAAAACAGCAGGCGAGCTCGGCAACAAACTTCAGTCAATTTCGACACAGCACTCTCTTGCAAATGCAGAAACATTTCCAACATGCAAGTAATAATTGATCAATTACACTCAAAGGTGACAGGGAGCAATTCCGCGGTTGGCCTCACGCATGAGAAGATGCTTTCAAGAATTCAAGACAAATTATATTACTTGGAAAACCGCTCACGCTAGTCTAACTTACTTTTTACGGAGTCGTCAATACTGACGATTGCGATCCATAATTTAAACTTTTTTAGCGCGCACAAAAGACAAGGACAAGCAAGAGACACACGAGCGCTCCTTGTCCTTGTGCGCTGTCCTTGTCTTTTGTGCGCGCTAAAAAAGTTTAAATTATGGATCCATACCAACTTGCCCAGTTATCTGTCTTACTGCAATGACGATTGCGAGTCATGGGAAGCCTGAAGGAATCGTAAAAGAGCTATGTTTAAGCTATTTTCCCATATCTAGGGCTCACCGTCCGGGCCGGTTTTCTTCGGACATAAAGCGACCAATCATTGCTAATTTTTTAACGACAAAGAAGTCAAATCCATTTTGAGCAAGGGCTACAAAACACAACACTAAGTGTAGCACGGGACTACTCTGAGGACGTGCGTGACAAAAGACGCAAACTACTGCACTTTTCGAAAGGCTCAAGGAAGGATGACATCCGTATTCGTCTCGTCTTCAATAAGCTGCTCGTTCATGATGACGTTTACATGAGGGACACGGAATCTAACAGCGCTAAACAACTTTCAAGGCGCAACACCACTTGACGCATCTCAGGCGTTCACCCCCTTGACTTTTCGAATCACCCACCGGTGTCTTCATATCAGCCATCCGAAGCAGACTAATCACCAGTTAATTCCCGTGACCACTAACAAGGCTTTCATTTTCCCTACACTAACCCCAGTAACAAAAACCGCTCAACCCGAACCTCGGGAGCTAAGGCCAACCCATCGCACGAAATAACTTTTGCAAACGTGAATGCGCACAGCATCATGAACAAATTAGAAGCTTTAGAATCGCTACTTATGAGCCTCAAAACCAATTTCTTGGCCGTCACTGAAACTTGGCCATTAAGTCATATTGAAGATACTAAGCTAACACACCCAAACTACGCGATCATACAAAATGAGGAGGAGGGAAAGGAAGGAAAGGCAGGGAGAGAGATAGATAGAGCTTTTTTTGAAAGGCAGAGAATTTAGCCGGCGTGTGTAAATTAGGCTGACTTGCTACTCTGCGTGGGGAAGGGGATTGGGGACTGAAATACACAAAGGCAGGAAGGTCAGCCAGACACGCGTACGGTTTGCTATCCTACGCTTGGGGAAGGGGATTAAGGGATGAAAAGATAGGGAGTTAGAAAGAAGGGAACATACAAAAAAGATACACGTGAGCTTAAACAACATTGCTGCGTTCGATAGTATTAGACGCAGGACCTCGGGCGTATCACGTTCCACTATAAATGCCTGAGTCATGGTGCCTAATGAAGGCGTGCAAGTACTGGACATAGAATATTCAGTACCTGTTGTACGCGCTCAACGTATGGTGATTTCAGCCTGACAAAGAACACGCGAAGTGTAGGCGAGAACTAGAAACAGTGCGAAAAAAACGGCGACAAAAAAACAACACACACAATAGGACTAGCGCTGTACTGCCAACTGAATGTTTATTGAAAATTCACCACTTATAGCTGTGCCACCAAAAGCGCCTTGTCACACAAAAACGCAACAAAAAATCAATGATTGCGGATATTCGGTGTTTATTGAGAATACATCTCTCATGAGTAGTTAAACAAAGTGACGCCGCGCTGACACACTTTTCTCCAGCTTTATTCATAAAATACGCCTCCACGATTTCTCTTTCTTTTTTGGATTTTCCAAACGTCAAAAAATTAGTTTCCCCGATCTTGCGTGTGCATGCGCATTTTTTACAGTGGGAGGCTACGTGGCTGCTATAGCCATTTTTGACATTGTTCTTATGTTGCCTGGCCCTATTATTGAAACATTACCCAGTTTGTCCGATGTACACTCTCCCACAACTTAATGGTATCTGATAAACACTTTATGGTATCACATAACATTTAATGGTATCTCATTACACAGCGTTGAAAGTGTACGGGGAGTGGAAAATACCAGGTTGACTTGGTGCCTGTTCGCCACTTTCTTCAGGTTATGCGATAACATGTGAACATACGGTATCACATGAAACGGTCTATTGTCTTTTTCTTGCTCAGCAGTTTTTCTTCCTGAACGTTTCAATCTTTGCAGCAAAGTTTCACTCAAAGCTGTGATGACGGAAGTTGGATAACCGAATGATTTAAGTCGTTCAGTCTATTGCATTAGGCTAGCCTTCATTTGGTGCTCACAGGGTTTGTTAATTGCACTTTGTACACAAGTGATGGCGATGGCGCGTTGTTTCGCGCTGCTTCTAGTTCTCGCATCGTGAATCGACTCGCTTACAAGTTGTTGCTAGCGAAGTGTATCTAACAGTGAATGAAGCACTATGAGGATTGATTTGTCTTCTTCTGGCAACTTGTCAGCCGAAGATTCAGGGTTCACTCTTGCCGATGTGCACTGTGAACCTTCATGTCGCTGCGACTTCGGCAACGGACGCCAAGCTGCGTCAGTTGTGTCCATGCATTCCATGGTGTTCTGGTTTGTACAGGCCGTCACCGATTCGTGTGGCTGCGGCTTCGGCAATGTAGGCCAAGTGGAATCCACATCAACCATGCCTTTCATTGTACTCTGTTTCATACCAGCTGTGCAGAGTCCGGGTGGTAAAGGAGGTGGTGAAGCAGGGCGTCCAATGGGCGTTGCGGATGCAGAGGCATTGGTCTTCTCTAGTAAACTTCGGCGCTGACGGCGCCACTTTCTCGCAGTTGCGGCGGCCTCGCGATGCGATGTATGGTCTCTCGCCATTTGTCTCAATAGAGCTATCTCTTTTTTCATTTTTGGGGAATCTTTTGAGGAAACTTCGTGGGGTTCATTACAATTTGAACACTTGAGAACATTGGCTTTACAAATGTCCGCGGAATGGGTTTCAGCGCAAGGAGAACATACTCGCTTATCTTACCATACGCTTCTCACGTGACCAAGTTTCACGCGAAGTTTCATGCGAAGTTTTTATACGAAGGTAGAGAGTTGCCTTTAAAGTCTATTTTTAAGCAGCGTGAAGTACCCAAACAAGCAACCAACCCTTAGCGATGACGCTAGCTTCACTAGCTGGCTTGACCAGGTCATACAATTCGGAGATGGGAATGGCAGCGTCAACGTCGTAGATGACGCCGTTGACGACGTTGGAGCCCACCGGTATGTAGGAGCGGACGTTGATTCTATCCAGCTTTGTGACGTTGCGTGGTATGTTCGGTGCGGCAGCATGCGAAACATCAATCGCCATGACTTTCTTACGCGGGTTGACTCTGATGTCGAATATTTCATCTGGCACCAGTCCTTCGAGCAGTGCCGAAACAGATTACCTGTTGAGGCGCTTCATGTTGCCGCTGGAGTCAGCAGGAACGAAAATGATGGTGTTGGCGCCGGGCCTTCGCGGCGCTCTTTCATTCAGTATGTTCGGGGATGAAGAGGCCCTGGTGTTACGTCTCTTTGCCTTTCGGCTCATTATAATTTCGAAGCCGTCGTCAGATGGCCCCTCGCCTGTCAGTGAGGGGACATCAGTGTCCTCGCTGTCGCAGTAAGGGGCCGTCGGCTTCTTGGACGCGGCCGCCGCTGATGCCGCAGGACCTGGCAGATATCCGAACTGGTCCACGTTCATCGCCGACGAACACAGTTGGAGGCTTCACGAAGTGCACATATTATTGCGCAAAAAAGGCAAGACATACTCGAACAGCGTACCGCGAGGCAGACACGACGTAAGTATAGACAAACATGACGCGGCGGCGTGACCATGAAAAACTTATTGTAGAGTACCTATAATAACGGTATAGCGCCTGCTTACGCAGAGAAAACATTTCCAGCCCTTACTAAAAATGATGACGTAGCAATACTTGACTTACTGTTCTACGAATTCCCATCATTTCAGGCATTAGCCTCTGACTCTACAGCTACCATATAAATGCTGTGCCATAACTTCAAGAAAAATTGTTCTTTATCGCTTGCAAAACCATACTCCATCAAAAAAAAAGAGAAGACCAGAAAGATGAATTCGCGGATCACACGTGACGTTACACATTCCAAAGAAAGGTGAAGCGTTTGAGAAAAAATGTAAGAAAGAAACCGAACATTTATAGCCGACAAAATGTGAGCGCAGGCATATCTGACATGAAAAATAAAATGACAGCAGCAAAGTCTATTTATTTTGAGAAAAACCTACAACGATTCATAAGAAGTTCCCCTACAAGGTTTTGGCTGTTCCGTAAAACGGCGCACGAAACGCGCGTGGAAAGTGCCAATTCCGCAAAAGCATTAAATAGCTGTTTCCAATCTATTTTTACAATTGATGACGCAAAATAGCCTGACGTATGAATTAGAAGAAAAAGAAGAAGAACAATTTTATTCATTCAAAAAATGTTACATAGCAGCAGAATGTACAGAAGGAGGTCCCAAAGCTCTAGGCTGCAAGGGGACCTCCTGTGCTAATTAAAAAAGAAGAAAAATCGATCTGATGAAGCAGCGCACAAAACGACAAATTTACGAAAACATAAATTGACAGAAACACAAGCGATGTTTTCGTGAATTTGTCGTTTTGTGCGCTGCTTCATCAAATATCATGGCTCACCAGCTAGCCCATCAGTACATAAAAATCACTTAATAGTAACTTGCTATCAGGAAAAAAATAAGTATGGAAGAAGCAATAACAACACTTGATAGCAAATGAAATGTGAGAATTATAAACGAACGAGGTAATCAAGCTAATACAAATAAAAGTACAACAGACAAGTCCAAGTACTGACATGTAATGTGGAAAAATAGAACTCATAAATGGAGTATCGGTTATACTGTATCTGATATGCAAAGTAATAATAGTGAAACAGCAAAAAATATCAAGTGATGTGTCACAAAACGGCCAAATTGTTAAACATTCACACATATGAAACGAGCGAACTGTATTGTGATATAAGATTGAATAAACATCAATGACAGCAAAATAAAATTGATAGACAGCATAAATTATAAAAGATTACTTACAAGTAAAGTAAATACGAAAATAGTTGCTTTTTGAAACTGCCAATACTAAAAGACATCTTTACGTCACTCCAAATATTGTTCCAGAAAGACATTGAACCCAGAAGTGAATTTTCCATAGTTAGTTCAAATTTTTGGTAACAAGAAGTTGTTATTTGAAGCAAATCGGGTATTGTTTAGATTAGTGAGTTGTCCTCTGTTAAAAATTATTGAGGGAATGTTTGAGTGAAGGGAATTGTAAGTAAGTATTGCCATGTTAAAATTAATAAGTTTGTGAATGCCTAAAATTCGATGCTCTTGTAAAAGAGCAGATGCATTGCATCGTGGTGTTTGGAACGTAATGATGGGGGTGGCCTGGTTTTGAACATATTGTAAAGGTGCCAAATGAGTGCTATATGTGTTACCCCAGGATGCGATGCAGTAGGTGAAATGACTGAATGCAGCCATAATACACAGAAAGCAAGGAATTTAGACTGAAGTGTGGACGTGCTGTGATCAGGATTCTAATGTCATATGCTGTTTTTTTGCTTGAGGTGTGAGATATGGGAAATGTACCAGTGTTGTACACGTTCCTCTAAAACAGGAACAAAAGCTCGTTCCTCATTCCTTCCCAATATTGGAGCGAGTTCCCGTTACAAGTTCCTCTAATGAGAAAGGAACTCGTTCCAGTTACATTTCGAAAATTGGAACGTGTCGTTACATTAACGTTACATTTGAATTTTTATTCAAGATATAGTGCCCGTCACTGCCGAATAATGCTGAGGCGAAATAAAGTGAGCAATTTAAAGCTCACGTCGAGCTACATAAAATTTACAAGTTTGACATCGCCAGCAGCAGGTTATATGTAGATAAAAAGAATCTAAAGAAACCTCCCAGACGAACTCTTTCTAGACCACCGGCCATACTACAGACATGTCTAACTGCAACTTTCGTGCTTGTCTATTACAAAGGCAACACGTGTGGCACTTTCCACGTCACTCAAATGCACAGTCAGAATACTGTGCTTCATATATTGTAATACTAATTTCCATAAGTTTCTTGCACAGGAAACCGCATCAAAAGAAACAATACATAGACACTTAACGAGTGCTGATTCAATATTGAAGTGTGAGTAGAAAATAATGTCCAGGATACGTATTCGCAACTTAGTAAAGTGCCTTGTTCGCACTCCGCAAGAGTAGCATCTCGATGTTCGTATCCGACAGTCAAACCTGTTTTCCCGCCAGCACTTCGTTGCCAATGTTGAAGAGTCATTCCACCAAGCGCTTGAGGGTACTGCCGTGTTGTACACAAATAGGAACAAAGTCAACCGAGATCGTACGGGCGAGGGCAGGCTCAGCGGGTGCAACAAGCATGTAGCTCTGGATGTGGTACGCGTATCGTTTATTGAATGTTAGACGTTGTCGGGGCGGCGGCTGTCAAGCTGAACAATTACAAAAATTATTCACCAATAGCCGCCGAGATAACTCGCATGTTGGAGGTATTCCTGCCCACGCGTAACCATCGAAGGCACCGACAGGCGCCACTGCATGCGGCACAAGCGTCCACTGCGTTTCGGTGCTCTTCCCCGCCCTCCACGCAACCGGGTGTAAAAAGACAGATTTGCCTATAGCTGCCGACTGCGCATGCACGAGATGCTAAAGAGACGATCGAGCCAGCCGCTAAATACCACGCGACGAGAAAAACATTCCCAAGAACTGGGCTGAAGCTTCGCAGTCGGCGAGCGCGTGAACATAAAACCAATAAGAAGTCGGGAGCGTACGCTGCACTCGGTAAGGCGTTCACTCCCAAGTGATAGAACCAAAGTGTAACTTCGCCACCGTTACGTTGGTGCCAAAGACCATTCATGCGTAGTGGGAGGCCACCGCGCGGGATTTCGGTGGTTAGCACGTTGGTGCTTCACTCACTCTCTACGGCCTCTAGTGTTGTGATTGTTTCATCTGTCCCATGAGCGTCAAAGACCACATTTGCGACAATGATTCGCGCCGTTCGAGGACCCCGCGAAACCACGCGCAGGCGCCTCGACTACGGTAAGTCGGCTCCACCCTTTTCCCTATGCCGACAAGGCTACTGGGACGCTTACCTGAACCGCGCGAATACGCAGCCACACACACACACACATACGCACGCACTCACTCACACACACACACACACACACACACACACACACACACACACACACACACACACACACACACACACACACACACACACAAAACTACTTTCGAGTTGGCCGAGCAAAAAGTCATCGAGGAAAAAATATAACGCGTCGTTTCCTGGCAGCGGCCTTACAATAGGGTTCGATGATTCTCGAATGTCAAGTAAATGTTCTGCAAGGCGTGTCTACACTGCAGAGCGACCCTTGATTGCTGCAACAGTGGCTCTCACAAAATGAAAAAGAACATGGCTGATCCCTCTGTCATGGGAATCGGTATAACACGAAAGTGAAACGTGTCTTCACAGACGTAGCTGAGCGTTTGTTGGGCATTCTTTCACCCCAAGGGCGAAGGAATGAATGCTACAGCAACAAATTGTAATGTCACGCGAAGAACGGCAAGCAGCTCGAAACTTGCAACGAGCTGCTCAAGCAGAAAGGACGCACGGAACGAACATACACAGGATGAGTGCGAACAGTCACAGTTGTAACTTAATTTTGTGTGAGCAGCGCGCTCCTCTCGCAGAACCGTCCATTGCAGTGAGCGAAGTGACTTTGGTGCTCTCAACGCAAACTTGCGGTTAGAGCACAAGACGTATAAACCACCACCATCACGAGATAAGGGCGCGCACGAGCGACCACGCCCTGTAGAGGCGCGCACTCATCGCGACGCTGGGGCGGCGATCTCTAAAGCGTGCTCTTCGAGCCCTTCGCGCCATCTCGCTAGCGATAACGAAGACACGCTGATGTACCACCAATCTCTGAGTACCGCCACCGGCAAATGGTGTACATAAATAGCTCGCCGTTAGCACCGCGAAGAACGTGCCGTCTGTGGCCTAATCGTTTCGCGCCGCGCGCTGTGGAGCGAGGGGTCGTAAGTTCGACTTCCGGTGACGAAACTTTTCGTTAAAGATTTTCTTTGCCATCTGTTAGTCTTTATATTTTACAACGTCATATCTGTGACGGAAATACGTCAGTGGAGCCGTGGTGGACCCCGGCATAAAACACTTTCGTGTTAAAAAATCGGCTGTTCGTACCGCACGTGGTCGGTCTCTCGCCCGCTTCCCTGCGCCCCCGGCGGGCGCCTTGAAGTGAAAATGAAGATACTGCATAGTCAAGTATTAATGAGAACTAACAGAAATAACGCCAAGGAAAGTATAGGGGTGTTATTTGTAGCAAATAGGATATAAATGTGAAGAAAGTAAAGTGGACGAAAAGATAACTTGCCGCCTGCAGGGACCGAACCTGCGACCTTCGAATAACGCGTCCGATGCTCTACCACTGAGCTACGGCGGCGGTCATCCTTCCGTCCACTTTGCTACAAATAACATCTCCTATACTTTCCTTGGCATTGTTATCTGTTAGTTCTCATTAATATTGTGTCTAACAAAGAAAAGCGAACCCTTAAAATTAATCTTCTTTCCTTCAGCATGGTCAAGTGACAGGCAAGTGGTAGATTCTTGCGCCTCACGCGGTCGCCCATCCGCTGTGTTCTGCACGACGTGCTGCGTTCGTGAGCCTGTCAAATGCCGAGGAACGTTGACAGAAGGAACGCCGTTCCCTCTACCGTTCCTACGTAAACTTAACGAGTTACCGTTACAGTTCCACCAATCCTCAATAGAACGGTGGCGTTCCTCCGTTCCTCCAAAAAGGAACTACACTCTAAGAAAAAAAAGAGTCAAAAGAGGGTCACGGCCGCGTGACTCTCTTCAGGTGTCCATTTGACCCCTTTTGGAAGGTACAGGCAGAGAAAGAGAGTTCGCAATTCGACTGAAGTCATGGGACTCTCCTGAAGCGCGTTTCGATTGGCGGCGCCGCCGTATACGCCATACTAGAGTTACTGTATATGCTACCTTTAGGTAGCAGAGTTGTGCATAGGTCCGACAAGCAACCACAGCAATGCGGTGAAGTCGCACTTCGTTTTTGCAGGCGACATGCCTACCGTGTCGCCGATTAACATGTCAGGCGTGTCAATGACCGGCGATAAACATTATCTGTCGATGACAAGTGTTAATTCAGTTCGCTGCCGCGGCGGCGTCGAGAAATACAAAAATTGGCCCGAGCGTCAGCTTCTCCGCAATGCATGGTTGCTAGCGGCGTTGGAAGACAGATGCGCAACTCTGCTACCTAAAGGTAGCATATACAGTAACTCTACGCCATACATAACGCGCGCTTGCCCTTTGGCGCCGTTGTGGCGCGTTAGCTCGACGACGGAGGCGAGGCAACGCGCCACAACGGCGCCGGGGTGGCGTGCCGCTGGTGCCGCTTCTGTTTTCCTCTCTCTCTCCTCGTCTATTGGAATGCGTTGCGTGTTGGTTGCGCGGGTTCTGTGTCTGTTCATGCGCGTCTTCGGTGGTGTTGGTGTTGACGCCGGCTCCGTGCACGAAGTGACGCGGTGACGCTTGGAGGACGGAATATTCCTGGAGCTGCGGACAGGAACAACGGGCGCCAGTTAACGGTGAGTGTACTGCTTTCATAAGTACTAATTATACAGCTTTAGCTGGGCGTCTGCAGCAGCTCTGCGGAAGTTATCTGCCAGCCATTTCCAACAGCAGCCTGTGTCCGCAGGGCTGTTGCGGATGCCCAACTAAAGCTGTCAGTTAACGAGTTGCCACCGCTATGCGCGTTGCTGTGCAAGCTCCCTTATAATGATCGATGCGAACAATTATCAAGGGTCATTTTTTGCTGATCGCACGTTGTGTCTGCGCTACTGAATGTGCAAGATGTCGTTTTGAGATATGCTTTAGTCTACTTCATAACATTTCCATCGACCTTGAGTGTGTAGCGTGCTTCGGCGCGTGGGAACGTGAAAAAAAATGTCTGTGTACAGAACACTCAGACGCACTATATATAATGGTTTTTGTTGGCTTAAAGACAGTAGTTTGAGGTGCAGATATAGTACGGTGCTTCCAGAACGTACGCGGTAGTCATTCAAGTTGGACACGCTTCACCGGTAAGGTGAAAAAGCTCTAGACTTTCGACGGCGCGCGTTGGTGCGGCCGCGGCCGTGCACTCTTCCCTTGTTTCTGTTTGCTGTTTTCGTGATTTGCATACACTGCGATAACGTTGGGCGTTATTACAGAATCGAGTGAGTGTGCGTGATTGTGGGAGCTATGTGCGGTAATTGTAGCATATGACATGTCTGATCTCGACGTGAAAAAACTTGGTTCCTGACCATGCTTGTTTGCATTTGCTGTTTTGTTGTTAGCCTTTATTATGTCTGTGTGAGCCACTTATTGTGTAGGTTTTGCAAACCTTTACTGCAATTTCGTTTTCTTATCATAATATCACGTTCTTATTTGCAGATACCGTTTTTCATGGTGCTCACGCTGAACAGGAGCGACAATCTAGCAAGCCACAAGTCTGATGTCTCCAGCCGTCACCACTTCTTGATTTATTCTTAATCATAAGAATAACTATGGAAACATGATGCCACTTTCTGCTGTTTATTTAGCACCATATGACACTGTGCACATCACAGTCACACATTTTAGTTGGCTATACTCATACAAGCATGTAAATCTTTTCGCGCTTTCTATATAACTTTGCTAGAAAATATGTGTTGTTTTGACGAGTTTTATTAAAATAATGCTAAAATTGAACTATTCTTTTTTTGCAGTCGCGGGGCAGAATGGCAAGTATTATTGCACTTGCTTAAAATGAACACTCCACTATTTTCAACAGTAGTCGCGCAAAAGTAGAGCAAGGGTCAAAGGAGTAGCTTAAAATACTTGTGGAGTCGCTTGACGCTTCGGTGTGGCTCACTTGACCCGTGTAGGAGCGTTACCGGCAAGAGTCGTCTGACTCCCTATAAGTGGTAACCTGATCCTTCGGATGAGAGTCTTTCACTCTTCCTAGAGGGTCAGGGGACTCTCCTAGAGCGAGCCGACCCTGACCCACCAAGAGAGTCACCGTGACTATTTAAAGAGAGTCCTATACGTGGCAAGTCAGAACTCTCCGAAAGAGTCACGCATACTCTCTTTTTTTCTTAGAGTGTAGTTCCTGGAACGTCATCCTTGGAACGTTCCGTACAACAATGAAATGTACTTTAAGTTTGAATGATGATTACGCACAAAAGCGACAATGATGGAGCCTTTATAGGTAATTATTAACTGTTTATAGAGGGAGATTCACGATCTTCTTTTGAGTAGGGTGAAATAGCACAAAAAACTGTTTCACTGGTGTTATTTCCAATGAACTTTAACGACACCAGTGAATTATATTTTCGAGATCACTATATAGCTGAGCTTATATTTAGCTCTAATCGAGGTACAGCAGTTAAAATTGTAGTGACCTCCGCATATAGGTAAGGTACACAGTGCGATAGTGGGACGTAAGATCATTAATGTAAATAGTGAAGAATAAGGGCCTAGTATTGATCCCTGAGGAAACTCCCCTATCAATAATTTGAAGTTAGAAAGATGATTAGAAATATTAACAGCCTGTTCTCCGTTAAGTAACTGCGAATGAAGGACAACGCGGGTCCTGCTACACCGACCGCGTTTAATTTAGTAATTAAAATATATGAAGAATATACTGTCAAATGCTTTTGTGAGGTCATAAATACTGCTGCGCATAGTTACCTGCGTCAATTTATTGTT
>NC_051178.1:222739146-222775671 GCF_013339695.2 Rhipicephalus sanguineus
ACACACCGACTGACTGACATGTATACAGGGCAGCAGACATGTATACATGTATGCTAATTATTTATTTCACTTTTAATTCCCTTCTGGCATATTCCGTTCTAGGTTCCCACGCGCCAAATCACAAGCACAAATAAACAGGCATTTCTTAGTAGAAAACATGGCATTACCTGATTTCAGTGTGACATTCGATATTAATTTTAAACGTGGTAGATATGCATAAGCGAGCAGCTGTGTGTTTGAATATGATGAAAAATTTTCTGCTCCCAGTGAATGGCACTAGCCGGCATGGAATATCGTAACTTGTGCTTACCATAAGACAGTCGATTATGCACAATCGAAGTGTGAGCACAGCTTAGTTGTGAAATAATACCATGATTTCAAGCTTAAAAACAATAAAATTTCCATTAGTTCTGAGTAACCTAAGAATAAATTCGCAAGAAAAAATGATTGCAGCCTTGTGAATCTATGGACATGGCGGCATGCTTTTGTGAATCAAAGTTTTAACTGTATAACACCAACAAGCCTTGCTGCACAGTAACATCGTTCTGAAAAGTGGTGCTAGCCTTGGTCCCAGACACCGAGATCCTCATGGGTGCCATGCACAAAGATTGTGCATTTATAATGAGTGTGTGTAATGAGAATTGTGGTAGGGTTTCATATTGTTTTACTTCTACGTAGTGCTCACGCTGTACGATACAGAGTACCCGAGCTAACAATAGCCACAGTTTAAAATTATGCCGACGCACTCTATGACGACGCGACCAAATCCATGTGGCGATTACTGCATGGAGTAAGCCATGCAGTAATCATTTTTGATGTGCTTATTTGCCTTTAATGAACGAACTTTTAATGGACGAAGTTTAATGGACGAACTTTTTAACCAACGAAACTGGGCCAAAGATTCCAATGAGAATGCTGTATATCGGTTCCAGTAACGTCTGCGTAATAATAAAAAGTCACAGTTTCGGCGAATCAATGAATGATATAGCAAGAAATTGGAATGTCACAGGAAGAACAGCAAGCAGCCAGAAATTTGCAGTGCGCTGCTCAAGAACAAAGGACGCAGGAAAAGAAAACACACGAGGCGAGTGCGAACTAACAAATGTCAGAGCTCGACACTTGCAGCGCGCTGCTCAAACACAAAGACGGAGGCACGAATAGAACGCACAGGTATGCATAGGACGAGCTCGAACGTCACAGTTGTTACTTCAATTAACCCCTAATTTGGCTCTTCTAGATAGTAGATCAGTCCTTTCGAAAACGCGGCCGTTGCAGCGACCAATGTGACCTTCCTATGGTCTATAGCTTCAATGTAAACTTTGCGGTGAAAGCACAAGACGTACAGAACTCACCCTCAAGAGATAATCGCGTGAGCACGGTCGACCACGTCTTATATGTCAAAGTACAGGTCGAAGACGCACATCCCAACTCCGTCGAAACACTAGACAGTTTTGGAATTGGGGACCCAAGAAATTTGCGAGCCACCAGGAAGCATGCGCAGAACGCAAGCCACTGTCGGTCTCTTACGCTCGCGTTGTGCCAAGACCCTGCAGCGCTTTCCTTCGGGCGGCAAACAAAACCGCAGAGAGCACAACCTCAAGAGAAGAAAACAAAGATGGTGCTTGGTAGCCTCACGTGAAGCCACGGCTCGCGTTCCCTGCGAGCGTCGATTCTTAAGATAAATCTTCATTTGGCTCTAGTTTGTACATATTCCTGAGGCTAAAATTACGAGCAAAGGCCCTTCTTTGTCCTTCTTATTTCTTCTTTACTTCTTTGTCCCTGCACCCATCTGAATATAATTCCATGTCTTCGCGTATCTAATACACTATCGTCCTTGTTACATGTTTTGGTTTAGAGCTATTGTTATGTGCCCATGTGCGGTAAGATTGCCTTGGGCTTTACATGCATTGGCATATGAAAGAATAAAGGACTTGTTAGTCAGCGCTTGTGTCGTACTTTTTAGGGGCGAAGCTCCTTAAGGCGGCACCCGTTCGTCCCTCGTAGTAGTGCGTAACCAGTCGTAACGCTAGTACCAGATCTTGACCTCCAAGGTGGTGCCGGTGGGAGATTTTTCCTGTGCGTTGTTGAACAATAAAAAATTCGCAGCGTGCGCGTTAACTAAAAGCCGAATTCTTCTGTCTCTCATTCCCCATTAGCAGCCATTGGCATGTTCCAGTAGGAACGTTAGTAGAAGTAGAAGTGTAAGTGTTAGCTAAAAGCCGACTTCTTCTGTCTCTCATTCCCATTTGCAGCCATTGTTTACCTCCAAGGTAGTGCCTGGTGAGATTTCTCCTGTGCGTGATTAAACAATAAAAATTTTGTTCAAAACGCCGTTGATTGATGAAATAAACCAACGAAAGACGCCAGATGTTTTCTAAAAGCAAACGAAAGAACGCCAGATGTTTCTAGAGCAAAACGAAAGACGCCAGCTGCTTAACGAAATACGCCAGATGTTTTCTAAAGCAATGGTTTTCTAAACAATGAAAATTCACAGCGTACATGTAAAATTAAAGTGAGCTGCAAGTCGTCATAACTCATCGAACCTTTAGTATAAACGCGCCCGATCTCACGTCGGTGATGATGTACTGGGCAGAATTCACGGAAGATTCACAGTTTACCGATGAACCTCCGCAGCTTCGCCCACTCATCATCATTCACTACGTGGATATGCTGTGATTTTTTTTTCTTCGTGGGTGTCTTGTGCGTTTGCGCTGTAATTTTAGCTTCAGGATTATGGTCGCGACGCAACATATATACTGCAATTCTGCTTCAGCCGTCTCGTTCTTCCCTCCTGTGGCCTACAAGAGCCAAAGCGTTCCCACTAGCTCACATCAACACGAGCTGCGGGATACGCTTCTTTTTCCCTGGCCGACTGGCCCCGAGTGGCGTGGCGCTACAATCCCAAAATGGAAAACTAACGTGGGTCGCAAGTAATACGACGCAAACACAGCGCAGGCAACGATGAAGTATGGCCCGCTTCTCACATAATTTTAATTTCACCACGCGTGGCGTCTCGTGCGCTTCCCCCAACGCCGCGTGCGTTTGTATTCTGCCGTTGGTATCCTGGAGAACGAATAAGGTGCACGAATGAACTTTGCTAAATGTTTAGGACTGTGGTTTGGCTCGTGGGCTTATAAACCAACGGAATTCGAGGGTATTGCATGGTCCTGTGAGGCACCGAAATACCTTGGCGTTCCACTGGATGCATATACGTCAAGCGCACATTATTGGAAAGAACGTGTACCCAACCTAAAGCGTTACGACTAGACGTTTATTCCCCATAACCTCTCAATTTTTGGCAGATCTAAAGCATGCAATCTATTCCTGGCAACAAAAATATTCTACGTCCTGCAAATACTACATTGTTGCAGGCTTACATTCCAACGTTTCACGGAATCTTTGCTACCTTTATTGGTCATCATGTTATGAACCGATGAGGCGTGACAATGTTTTTAGACCAGTTTGTGCAGATGCTCATGGTCTTCAGGGGTTGTCTGATCGGGGTTCTTCAGGACCAAATAAAGTTCATCTTCATCGTCTTGGGTTGGTGCACCCCTTTATTAGACAATTGGTGTGCCGTTTTTTTCTATTTTCAGGACTGTGATCATCCGCTGCTTCGAACATTTTAAAAAGTGAACCTCGTCGATGTTTTACGAAGTTTAGCTGTGTCTGCTAATGGCGCCTCGCCTCCCTACTTGGCAAGGATTCATGCATGAAGTTTATGAATCTGTGCGGTTTTTGACAGTAAGATTCTCTCATGACTACTTATTCTCTAGTTCAAGAAAAGATCTATATAACGCCATATTAGATGTGTTATTTCCCGTACCTTTGTACCGCTCGCTATAAGTTGGATGGCCTGGACACGACGTGCTTGTGCGTGTGAAGAAAATGCCCATTTCACCAATATCCAAGACATTTTTCTACAAAGTGCATATACAGACGCTACCTGTGAAGACCTGGTTAAGCAGCAAGGGCATCTTTGTATCTTCACTTCATTGTCGCCTCTGTGAAGTTCCGGAAACTATAGAACATTGTTTCATCAGTTTTAAAGACTCCATACTCTTTTGGGACGTTCTACAAAGGGCTTTTAAAAAACAACTTGATTTAAATTCATATAGCACACGTTATCTCGTGCCACCAAAAATCCATTTCATGGCTGTTGACATGCTCTTACTAATAGTTATGCACACTTTATGGAAAACTCGCAGGTTAGACAGGCATGCGGTACCCATGGTATCATTGCGGTTGCATTTCATTCAAGTGGCTCTTCAGCTAAAAGACTTTTATCAACAATTACAGTTTCAACTAGACTGGTATCCACTTCATGAAATGTACTGCTTCAATACCATTTCCAGACCGAGAGAAGGAGGAGTCACAAACGCATCACGGTGTTTGTGCCTTTTCTCTCTGCTCCTGTCGTTCTGCGCTGCTGCGTGTAATGAATCCCACCTAACTAGCACGAAAACGTGTCCCGACAGAGGCAGTCATCTTGGCCGCAAGCAATTTGGTCGCCGCGTCTCCCTTGATGTTCTTGAAAACACCCCGTGCTGTCTGAGTGGCGCTCGAACGGCCAGAGTCGTGAAGAGTAATGCCCAGGAATGAAAATTGGGTTTCCGGACTGGGCGCTCCTGCGATAGTAGTGTTAGAAAGAAACAACAACAAGAAACTGATTTCTGTTCTCAGTGAGGGAGCACGGCGCAACGTTCTTGGGTCTAAAGGGGAGTGAAAGAAGAGAGCGTAAAGGCCACCTTCTCAAGAAAAACAGTGCGCAGAACACATAACCCCAGGCCATGCTGTTTTTCCATTGAAAAAAATAGGTGGGTGCTTGGCGACACCGCGAATCGAACCCAGTACCTCTCGCATTGTAGTTGGACGCTGTAACGACTCGACCACCGCTGCAGTGCTTCAGATGACAGCTGGCCACTGTAGCACTTACTTCATTAAATATATAATATATATATATAATATACATACATATATATATATATATATATATATATATATATACATACATATATATATATATATATATATATATATATATATATATATATATATAATCTTTCCCGTGAAAGAGACACCTAATGCAAAACGTCCGATAAAAGTAGATCAAAAAACAGGATCCTGAATGCAGTCGCCTAAGGTGACTCGAAGGTTAAAGCCATCAATTGTGGCTATATTACCGTGCACTTTATATCGAGTGCTACATCACTAATCAACTATCTCTAATTGACTGTCATTGATGTCACTTTCACTAAATAAATGAATACTCAGTTTGTTTCGATTATCGTCATTTAAATAAACTTTCACTAATCAAATCCCTACTCACTTAATTTGCTTCGATTCTCATTATAAGCACAGTCACACTTTCGCTCGCTTTTGTACGGCTTTCGCTCCCATAGACGTTAGTAAGTAACGCGAACGCCGCTTTTTTATACTCTTCAGCACCCGATGCCGCTCCGCGGAAGCTTTCCATGACGTCTACTGCGCCAGGGGATCGTCTTCTTTAGCTTCTGCTCTATCGCTTCGATTTCACGCTTTCGCAAAGACGGAATGAGAGTCACGCAAACGCCGTCTTTTTTTTAACACGAAGGTGTTTTATGCCGGGGTCCACCTTGGCTCCACTGACGTGTTTCCGTCACGGATATGACGTTGTAAAATATAAAGACTAACATATGGCAAAGAAAAAACTAGAAGAAAAGGTTCCGTCACCGGGAGTCGAACTTACGACCCCTCGACCCCGAGCGCGCAGCACAAAACGACTCCGCCACAGACGGCAGGTTCTTCGTCATACTAACGGTGTGCTATGTATATACACCATTTGCCGGTGGCGGCACTCAGAGATCGGGTTACATCAGCGTGTCTTCGTTATCACTAGCGAGATGGCGCGAAGGGCTCGAAGGGCGCGCTTTAAAGGCCGTCGCCCCACACGTTGAGATGAGCGTGCGCCTCTACAGGGCGCGGTCGATCGTGCGTGCGCGCGCGCTTATCTTGTACGTCTTGCGCTCTCACCGCAAGTTTGCGTTGAAGTTACAGAGAGCACGAAGGTCACTTCGCTTGCTGCAGCGGCCGCTTTTGCGAAAGAAGCGCGGTGCTCAGAAACAAATAAGTTACAACTGTGACAGTTCCCGCTCATCCTGTGTATACTTGTGCGTTCGTTTCGTGCGTCCTCCTTTGTATTTGACCAGCGCGCTTTAACTGCCAAGCTGCGACAGTTGTTAGTTCGCGCTCCTCCTGTGTATGTTCGTGCCGGTGCGTCCCTTTCTGCTTGAGGAGCAGCGTTTGCAAAGTTTCGAGCTACTTGCCGTTCTTCGCGTGATATTACAACTTGTTGCTATAGCATTCATTCCTTCGCCCTCGGGGTGAAACAATGCACAAAAAAACGCTTAACTACGTCCGTGAAGACACGTTTTACTTTGTGATACCGATCCTATGACAGAGGATCAGCCATGTTTGTTTTTCTTTTAACACGAAAGTGTTTTATGCCGGGGTCCACCAAGTACATCCGTCACGGATATGACGTTGATATAATGGACGCCAACGGGTGAGAAAGAAGAAAAACCAAGACAAAGATACCCCGCTGGGGATCGAACCCACGACGTTGCGGCCGCGACGGCAAGCGCCCGACGCCCTACCGACTAAGCTACCTCCGGAGATGCCAGACACGGCGCGAACGCGCCTTATATCTTTCATACATTCTCTTTCGCGGCGGGCGGAGCGGGGCGGTGCCGCCATCTGTGAGGTGTGAAAAGAAGTAATGCTTCACGATCGACACTTACTAGCGCTTACTCCGAGATTGCACGCGATATCGGAGGTCATGGTTAGAGCGTCTCGATACCAGAGAGGTAGACTGGCCGCGCTGGCGTCGCCGAGGCACCTTTGATGCAGTTACGTTCTTTGCCTTTGGCTTCGTGTTAGCGTGCGTCGGCTCATCGGAGTAGTGCAGCTTCCACGTGCACCAACGGGATTTCTCCGGCGCCGACTGCTTCAATTGCGAGAGCACCGACTAACAAAACTGCTGCAATATGCGTTGCAGAAAAGACGCGATTTCGACGGGTGAATCTCGTGCCTTGGTGGAGCGAGAGCAGCGCCTGCGAGACAGAGCCAGCGGGGCGCACGCGTTTGCGGCTCAGGCTACGAACCTCTACCTCCCGTGTTGCTGAAGCGCAGTGTGTGTTATGTATGCATGAGCACAGGCGTCGGCTACCCATTACTAGAAAGCGCACACCGTGCCGTTTCTCTCCTTAATTGACGACGCTTTGAAGAAGTGCATACCGGTACCAGTGTTGATTATGAGCTTGTTGATATCATCCTTACGCGGGATTCACGATTCGCTGTGTCCAAATATATGTTCACACCGTCAGCTAACACAAGGGTTTAGTCATGCTCATGGGCGTTAGTCGTCGCGATATAGACATGCTGTCAACATGGGTGCATCCACGTCAAACGGTGCTACAGCTGCCAAACACCAATAGACATTGTACAAGCTCTCATATATCACTACACAATAAGCACTACCTCTCTGAAGACACGTTTCACTTTCGTGTTATACCGATTCCTATGAGGGAGGGATCAGCCATGTTTTTTTTGTTAATCGTGCAAACGCGCAGCACGTGCGCCCTGTTAATCTGGGCGCACGTGTAGTCATGTTACTTCAGGCCGAGACAACTGAACACTGCGTCTTTTATGTTTGCTCACGCAAACTTGCAAGGACGAAGTGACTGCGCCGTGTTTTAGATGCGAAGCAGCTGATGGCGGAGTTCAATCCGGTGGTGGTGTGCGGCGTGGCCACCCTTACTGCGCATGCACAAACCCTTTCCACACACCTTCTCTCCACTTAACGCCTACCGAGATCGCAGAGCAGCTAGTGGAGCAGCGGAAGGCTCGACGCGCCGAAGCGCAACGTAAACGTCGGCAAGCGGACCTCGAGCTCCGGGCTGGGGAAGCCCAGCGCAAATGGCAGCGCAAATGGTAGCAGACGCCCGGAACTGGAAGCTGAGATGCAGCAAAAATACATTCGCTATCATCGTATGCCCTCGATGCTAGACGCTTCGCGTGCTACCTTGCTATCATGTGCGCGCACTTTCCTTGTCGTTTAATCGGCATTCGTGTTGCCTCCTTGCCCTCAAAAGTGGCGGTTAAGTTAAATTCGTACCGTTGCTACCGTATTCCCTCGAGATACGAGAATTCTTGGGTAAGAAATTGCGTAGGCAAGAGAAAGCTTTGTGAATTCGGCCCCACATTTTCGCGTACAACTTGCGTACAAAATGTTTCTGGGATTTCTTGACAACTAAAAAAAAAAAAAGAAAAATGCTGCGGTTGGCGATATTCGGGCACATGTTTTTCGTTAAAGGGCCCCTCACCTGGCGACATAGCGAATTTTAGTTAGACATTGGAAGTTGTTGCGCGCCCAATAAAGAGCATTATGCCACAGGAATTTTTCTAATCGGTCCATTAGAAGCTGAGAAGACCAATGTTTCAGGGCGGTGTGAAGAAATGATGCAAGGAGACGAGACCCGTGCCGCTCGCCCCGTGTAGCCTTCGCAAGCCAAATCCCTTCCCTGCCCTCTCCGGCACGCGAACGGGAGGGTCACATGACGCATACCCATGAACGGGACGGTTTTTTTGCAGGTCGAACGGTTTCGCCCACGTGACTATTGCGACGACGTCACCGTCTACGTCACTGACGATGCGTCACGTTATTGTCGGGCGCGTTTTTCAGGCTTTCCGTGCGAAGCCAATCGACTGGCCCTAGTGGCGCGGCGGTTAACGTGTCGTGCTCGAAACTGCGAGGACGTTGGTTCGAACCTCGCTGCTGTGCCATATTTTTTTCCTTTTGTCTTTTTTTTCGGCAGGGTATTGTTTGGTGTTGCATTAGTCTGTTACCAGAGAAGCGCGAAGCGGCTCGTGGGTTACGTGCGCCCCAGTGACACGGGCACACCACGGACGCTGGCACGGACGAGGGCTAAACAGCACGTGGCCGAGACAGCGGCCAGTAGCGCGTGACGGAGACCCTGCCAACCGGCCATTGAGCGTTAGCAAAATGGCCGCACTCGCGAAGCGAGGGCGAAGCCACGATTAGTTTGCCGCGCCCGAAGGGCGCAGAGGGCCTTCACTGAGCAACAGGAAAATGGCCCTTTAAAGTGACGTGACGGCGCCACGATCGAAAATCCCTAGATGACGCGTCGTCAGTGACGCAGACGGTGACGTCGTCGCAATAGTCACGTGGGCGAAACGGTTCGACCTGCAAAAAAACCGTCCCCCCATGAACACGTTATGCGCACACAATGTCATGAGCAACGTTTTTAGAACCAATGAACTGGTTCTAGAGGCGTTGGCCACGAGCGCATGACGTGCCCGAACGCCCGAGACGCGAGCGGTGTTGTGGCGGCGTTCTTTGCGCTTCATCTCTGCAAGCATGGAGGGGAAAAAATTTTATTCCTCCATGTCTGCAAGTTATGCCGAATGCGCCCTCGCCGGTCACTTGGCTTTAAACCTATTACTGAGCACGAAACCTGTGACATTTGTACGGACGCAAGACTAGCGGTGTGCCGCATGAACATCTAGTTAGACGCGGGAAGATAAATGAGCCTAATGAGAGCTGGAACGCGGTAGAAAATTAGTTTCGTTGTAAGGGGTGGCGTCTGCACGATGCGCAAAGCTCGAGAACACGAACGCATGCGAAATGGAGGTAGATTAGTCTCGCATCTCGCTGCGATTCGCAGTAAAAATTAAAAAAGAAGGCGCACACATTCCGTTTGTCTGTTTTATCATTTCTCTCAAGTTTTGTTCATCTATTCAAGCAACAAATTACACAAACTACACGTCTCGTGTCAAATACTTATCGCAGTGTCACGGGCTACTGTTGGCAACGTCAGAGCACAGTCGTCTATAAGTAGAGGACCGACGTCACAGCATTGCCGTCTACGTAGGGCCATTCCATCGTGTACGGCATCCCCTCAATCTCTAGGCGCGTGCCCGCGAAAAGAAGGGCAAGCAGCCTTCAGCTTGAAATTTGACCCATTTCTGCGGCGCGTAGCGTTGTGAATTTTGGCAGACGTGATCGTGAACGCCCAATGTATGCATTGCGCACGTCAGCTCAAAATTGTTAAACTTTGTCAGGGGCCCTTTAATAAAGAAAGAATCAGCTTACCTCCAGTAGCACATTGTAATCGACGTTAGAACTTGCCTACAATGTCCGACAGGCTGTTTGCGCTAACTGGAGTCCCTAACAGCGTAAACGACTGGGCTAGCGTACAACTTCGCACCCATGCATAAACAGCCCTTCTTGAAGTAGCGATCGAATATTTGGTATTTTCTGAAAACCACAAAACAGCGCACGCCGATCACTCGTTAATGTCATCGCCCCACACTGTCAGCTGCTGTAAGCACACGTGCTCGAAGCGGCGTAAACAGTGCCCCCAACCTGAGATCGAGATCTCTGCGTAAGGCCGCTAGTGGCGACGCATCCGCCACTGCAGAGGCGCCGCGTAACCAGGTATCGAGATCTATAGCCAACAACGCCGATCATCTTCAAGATCTGAGTAGAATCATATGAACATTCTAAAAATCCCATTAGATGAAAGCTCTATGAATTAACCCTATACATATGAAGCACGCTAAATCCCGTCATCTTGCCAATAGTGAATGTTTCACATTGGTTTCGAGACATTATCATCCTGCCTTTTCTAACTGGTGGTGTTTACTTCTAGGGTAGCGAAACGCCTCAATACCGCCACAGGCTCTTGGTGGGGGCCAGCAGCACTTACTGCGGCAGCAGACAAACAGTGAAAGTTATGTGGCCTCATATACTCATGCGGGCATATAGCGACCACCGGAGAACAACTTTTGGGAGGCCGTGTCGGGCGTGCCTTATTCGAGACCAACAAATAATGACCCCGTAATAAGTATGTTAAACTATGAAATGCGTAAGCGTGCGCTTTAGTAAATGAAGATGATTAAGAGGAGGAGGAGGAAGACCGAAGGACAGGGAGGTTAGCCAGTTCTCAGAACCGCTGGCTATACCCTGTACAATGCATACTGGGTGACTGCTGACTACATAGGAAGTAAGGCCATCTGCATGAATAATTAGCGTCACACAATTTCTTTTTCGACTGTATAGCCAAGGTTCTTTAGAAGTTCTTGTCCCTTTTTTGTAAGCTTTAATCTTTCCAGTTGGTTCACCTTTGCGCTTAAATTTCCTCTTCCCAGATAATGTGAACCCTCATCTTGAGGAGTTTTGTCGTGTATGTGGTCAGTGAAAGTCCCATGGCAATTTTATAGGCTTTGCGGATGAGGATGTCTATTCCCCACTAAATCAAAGATAAAATACATGTGTGTACAATACCTCGGAACATGCACCCGGAACATGATAAAGGAAAAGACAAGCACGAGCAAAATTGTTACAGCAGAGGCTAGCGTGCTATTGCAACAATGAGAGCGTAAGATACACGGATGCTGCTAAATACCGAGGAGCAAACAAATATGTAGCCAGCGTGGTGGATGAAACGGGCAGAGATCTCGCTGCTGCTTCGACAAATGCAAATGATGTAACCACCGCAGAGGAAGTGGGCATTGCGTCAGCAATCAGTACGAGTTCTTCGTAAGTAACCATAGTGACAGATTCACAAGAAGCGTGTCGAAGATTGCTAAAAAGAACAATTACCAGATCAGCCCTTCATGTTTTCCTCAAGTGCGACTTCGAAGACGCAAGTATCCTCTGGACACCGGAGCATTAATCTCTAGCGGAGAACCGTGCGGCGCAGGCCGCTGCCCGAGAGCATACACACCGGGCTACTCCGCAGCGATATTCGAACGCCGGAAACACAGAGGAGCGAATACCGAGAAAATATTCAGGAATACTCGCGCACTACAGAAAGCCAGAAAGCAACGACGCCACTATCCACCTGCTCACAAAGGGTTGACTAGAGAGCAAGCAGTGACTTGGAGAAGGCTCCAGGCAGGCAACAATCCGCGCGGTACACTACTAAACGCAATGCACCCCGGCAACTTCAGTAGGAACCGCAGATACTGCCCGGAGAGTGTTAGCACCCTTTACCACATGCTATGGGGATGCCGAAACAACGCAAGTATCCCGCCCATGGACCCGGAGGACCAGTGGGAGGCGTTGCTGACGTCACTAAACTCTAAGGGCCAGCTCCGGCTGGTGGACAGGGCTCAGGCATCAGCTGCAAGCCATAAGGAAGTCACCCACTTCTGGGCGAAGAGAACGCACGCCTGGTCAGACAATAAAGTTTAATTCTCTCTCTCACACACAAAATTTAAAACTTAAACGGCGCTTTTTAGGTTGTATGTTTTCTGATGCTTACGAGGGTATTTTGGTTATTAACACAGTCTGTCCTGTGCATAACTGTGCATAGTTCTGTGGGAGTAGAAATGTCTTGAAACTGCATGGGCTGGTTTCTGTGGGAACTATAGTGCACGAATATCATCTCCATCTTCACTTGTTTTTCTTCACGCATGGTTAAATTACCATCTCTCTCTGTCTCTCCCATCTTTCCACTCCCCTTCCCTTTCCCCCTGCGTAGAGTAGCCAACCGGACTGCTGTCTGGTTAACCTCCCTGCCTTCTCCTTTTCGTATTCCTTCCTTCCTTCCTTAAAAGCATTATTTCGCGTGAACAAATAATTCTAAACACAATTGCTGATTGTTTAGGACTTGTCTTAGCACAGGGGCCAGGGTTTGGGCTGCTGAGCTAGAGGACGTGCGTTCATTTCTGGACCACGGCGGCCATATTTCGATCGGGGCGTAATGCAGACTTACATTTAGGTGCACGTTAAAAACCCTAGATGCTCAAAACAAATCGCGGACCCTCCACTACGGCGTGCTTCATAATCATATCGTGGTTTCGGGACATAAAACCCAGCAAAATGATCTCTTATGCCACCATTGGCCCGATAGGAGCTTGCTGCATGATGACGTAGCACTTTTAAAGCAGTTTTTTAAAACTTTGATAAAGGGTAAGTCCCTCCTTCAGCCCCCTTAATTTTTGGCGCTTTCAAAGTAAATGTGGCAGTTTTCTAATCCCCCCCCCCCCCGGCAATATCGCTTGGCGTCGTGCCTCTCAGCAACCGCGCCCTTATGAGTGACATTTCTTTTTTTATTCGAGGGCACGCACTAGCGCAGTAAAAGTTGCGGCGAGCGGAATACCGAAAAAGCATCATCTCCAGCTAAAGCGGTTGACAGTCAACTAAGCTGTAACTGCGAACGAGAAAGTAAGTATGACAGGCGCTTCCATTCAGAAGGTGCAACTTAGATGGGGCGTAAACGGGTGACGCATGGCCGTAAGGCCTTGAGAGTGCGCCTGCTACGTTTTGCGTTAATGAGTAAGCACGTGTGGGCGCCCCGTAATACCCGGCGGCGGCGCCTCAGTGCGCCGCTTAAAATTTGAGCTCCGGAATTCCACGAAGAAAATCTGCTCCTGCTCCGGGTGCAGAGCCAGGGCCGGCGCCACTCGGGGCGCGGCGGGCGCGCGAACCGATCGCGACTTGCCAGAGGTAAGAGACGATGGAGAGGAGGAAAATGGTCCCACTGTGTTCTTGGTTATATAGGTGTCCTAGTTGGCGAGACTGTTTGCTGCTTTTGCACGCGCCACGCTGCTCAGCATGGAACACCGTGTCCTTCTCTGCTTGGTCCTGCTTATTGCAGGTGGGTCGGATCGCAGCAATTACGTTTAATGGTGAATGGTGACCAAAGATCCTAGGCATGTTGCAGCGCGTACTGTTTTTACATACAGAAATTAAGCGCCTAGAAATGTGCGACCAATCTGGAATTTTCTGGTACCCGAAGATGTCATAGTACTTGTAATGCGCGCGGCATCATGGCCTAGTTCGCTGTGTCACTCTACTAAAGTCCTTAAACAGTTGCATATATAGGCGACATTCGGCATAAAAGCCGCCACTTGTAAGGCATAATTTACACAAGATATGAGGGTCCATCAAAAAATGAAGTTAGCAGTATGAAGCACAAAAGAGACGAGTATGGCACATGAAGGATTATACTAGTAACTTCAACACGTAATACAAATATTCCAACAGCAAATGAAGTCACTCGTTGGGGAAATAGCCAAAAATTGCTTAACTGAGGAACATTTTGAATGAACCCCGCTACGCCCTCTGAAACGGTTGGTTGGTTCAGCCGCTATAATGACTGTCTAATTGCCTGTCGCATCCATATACCATACTTCGACCTAGAGAGCTAGTGAATGTGGTGGGCATATTGTGAGTGAGTTTTAACAAAACCTGCGCTGCCCTTTCAAGCACACAATTTCGTACAGCGGTAATCAAATTTGGGCCAGTTGATAGGACCACCACTTTCTTCACTGCCAGCGTCTGTACATCTCCAAAAGCATGTTGAAATCCTGGTGGCCTAATTGCTTACGATGTTCACCATACCAAAGGAGTCACATATCAACTAAAGTTGATCTCCTTATTGGTGCCGTTTCCAAAAAAAAAAGACAGTCAAAAGAACGTGCCATCTTAAAATACTCCAGGCGGAATCTGGTTTGGGAGTTGCGCAAAGGATGCGTAAGCGCAAAGTGTTATTGCAGGAAACTATGTTGCGGCCTTCCCTGACACGTGTTTGTAAGCGTCTTGAAAAGCCCCACGGAAGGCACGTCGTGTGGTCACTGGGAACGCGTATTAGGCGTTAACTTTTCGCAAATTCGGAATTCCCTTGATGTGCCCGACCGTCCATGTTTGTTAGAGAGGACCACCACGAAATATTTCGACGAGGCCTTCGTAGAAAGTGTTCCCCATTGACAATTTGTTTTATATTTCGAATGAACATTAAGAGCCATAAAATTGTTTTATTCAGAGAGAAGTAGCTTAAATTTTCATTATACCTAGTATTGAAACTAGCAGAGAAAACGTTCTCACGCTTACAACTGTAGCACCCGCCACGACTTTCTTACGGAGGTCAACGAAGACGTGCGGCGGTCCTCTGAATGTAGCCTATAATTTTTCCGAGGTTGTCGTCGACTGTAGTTCTAACTAACGACATACGGAAGGGGACAGGGGCATTTAGAAGTATCGTGCACCTGTTTTTCTCAACATAACCTGAAACGAAGCATTCTGCCCCCAATAATTGTATTCACCACGGCCAGAATTCGAACTTCAAAACTGCGTCTTCACACTACGCAACGCAACTCCAAATCGACTCAATGTCGTCTGCGTTGAGATAACGGCACTATTTGCAGAACTCGTTGCTGGGCTCGTTGTCGCATTACTTTGCATAAGCTAGAAAGAACAGGTCTTCTGTCTGTTTTTTACTCTGTTGGCGTTCGGCGTCTAGTTTACTGCAAGCAGCGGCAGTTTATTTTTTCTCCTTGCAGGTTTCCTAGCATCTGAAGCGGAGAAGGCGCATTCCCGATCACGTAAGCCAGACACAACCGTTCTTTCTGTTGCTTATTGATCTTCGCCGTGCCGCAAGCAATCAAGCATCCGAGCATGCGCGTTATTTGCTAACTGCGCTACAGCAGCATCGTCTAATTCGGTCAAGACTTTAATTGACATAATATTTAATTGCAGCAACAATTTCCCAGGAGGTGCTATGTCACCCTTAAGAAGACGTGCGACCGTCACCTCCCTTTTCACAGCACCAAATATTGGCTGAGCTGCGCTGCACATTGCCAGCTCTGGCTGTGAACGCCGCTTCGGGCGTACTTTTCAGAAAGGAGCCTCGAACGTTCCTGCAGCAAAAAGAAACCGCGCATTCCCGACAACATAGCAATGCTCCTCTCCCGCATGGTGCGTGCAGCCATCACGAGTGCTGCAATTTTCCAAAAGCATCCAAGTTTTCAGACGTGCTCTGTGAAAGATGGGCAATATGTACACGTCCACACATCGGCAGCTGCATCACCCAACACTGAACTGGAGCATAAATCAAGGCGAGAGACGCGGTATATTTCGTCGCTATGTAAAAGCATCGTCTACGAAAGATCTTACCGAATTGATGAAAACATTTATAGACGCCGGCCAAGGTGACAAATGTTTACTGACGTTTCAGCTCCCACACAAGAGTCTTCACTTTTCACCTTGTTAGGCATCATTCAATGTTTTCACCAACGTTTCATTCCGACCAGACGAGATTTGATCAGACCTTCAACTTCACCAACCATACCGAATGCAGGAAGGATGGCAACAAATAATGCTTTGTGCGAAAATACGCAGTTATAAGATAATAATCAATCGCAGCTTCTTTCACGTGAACAGGCGAATGTCGCTTTAGCTCTCTCCGCGCTCACGGGACACCATAGTAAACCCTCTATTGCATGACGTTCCATATTTTCCACATACCGTTGAACATTTTTTTATTGCGGGCGCAAGAAACCCAGTTGAGAAAGTGACACTACCAGAGTAATCCCCATAGTTATGCGCACTTAATATAAAAAAGTACTGTCATCCCTGCAGTAGTATAAAAACAGACGTGAAATAGATTTCACAGTGCACGTGCAAGTTCGGCAGGCGAACAACAGCGATTGCTATTTTTTTTTCTCGCAACTTTTTTTTTTCACTGCAGAAGCATAAAAAAATTATTTTGACATATCTCGTGGCATTAAGAATTCATGCTCGTCGTTACCTTCCTCAATTCCTTTTCCCACTTCCAGTATACAGCCGGAAATCAGTATGTGCCATATTTGGCACAATATGCATTTCAATGACAAAACGCTCAATATGCTGCCATCTATGTTTTGCTGAACAACACGAATATGAACAATGCACAGCCTCTGAGATCATGCAGCACAGCTCGGTTGTGCACGGTTTAGCTTGTGGTGGTAGGTTTTGACATGATTCACGAATGTCTGGGGTGCCTGCAACAGTACCTGGAATTTTTCTTACATTATTGGCGTGGGTACATGAAAAAATTATGTGAGGTCTGACCAATGCAAGTCGATATTTGTTTTGTTTTTTTTTTTCGATTACCTCGCCAAATGGCGCTCCCAGCCACAAGTCAGTGGTTGGAAAGTCGGGCAGGCGAGAGTAGCAAGGCGGCACTGTGTTAGCAGGCAAACATGTAAGCGGTCATCTTGCCATAGATGTCAGCAGTCGGCTGCCACTAAGTAAATGTTCAATTATGCCTGAGCACAGGAAGCATTTGCTTTGCTTTATTCCAACACTCACGTTAAAGAGACCGCAATCAGTGAGATTTTGTTTTCAATCGTGTCAGCAATGATCGCTCGACCATGTGCGTAGGGTGCCATACTTGGCATCAAACCTGTATCCTCATACTACAGTCACAATGAATTCTAAAAATTTTGCATACGTTGTCCTTCGTCTTATTGGATAATAAAAACTGAGCGAATAATTTTTGCAAACGAATTTCTCAATAATTTCAGGCAACAGAGGATTAAAGTTGATGCCTTTGCTTTAGGCTTCGTACTTCCGGCTTTCGGGTGTTCTATTGCCGCACCCCACATGGCTATCCCGTTTCAATTTACACCAATACACTTCCTGTCGTAATTGAAGTGTACTTTTTATGCAGCTTCGCGCGCTACATATGCCTCTCTGCATATAAGAGGCAAACCGAAAGCTATGTGTATATTTGTAAAACAGCTTACGTGCAAACAGGGGAGGGTTAGCGTGGTCGCAACAATGTAGGTGTGCTGTGCCACAGGAAGAATTCACATGATCTTAAGCCTGGAACATGCGTAAGTTTGTTACATAACGTCGGGCGGTCCCATTAGCCAAGCTTGTTCATGATAAAGCAACGCTGAAGCACGATGTTTCTATGGGCTCTTGCAACACATCACGCTAAACACTTTGAATAGGAGTCTGCAATTGACACACACACTTTAGAGACACGCTTGTCTTGACACTCATATTCAGTCATGCAAACAAATGAAGTTTTTTTAACGCGATAGCGTTAAAGAGCTCGTTTCGCAGAAATTCCGGTGTCGGCGTCGTTGGTTGTAAGCGAAAAATCATCATCTTGTCTGTGACAGCAAAATCAAAAAAGCTGCAAATAAAATCAGTAATAAAAATGCTGGGTCCGAGTGACAATCGAACACAGGCCGTCTGCGTGGCAAGCAGATGTTCTACCACACAGCCACGCCTCTGCATGGGACAGCGCTGAAAGCAACTTTGATGCTTCACAAACATACGCGTCCTGTATACAGGTGTCACAGTACGAGATGTAATATCGCAGTAATTTGCCTGGTACAAGCGTACATCGCGATCGGGCGTCGCACCATGTGAATATCATAACGACTTGGTGGTTTAAACCCAGCCACAGATTAGAAAAAGCACACACATTACTGCGTGTATTCCCTTAAGACCACGTAGTGGGTGCATCGCAATTTCGAAAAAGTTTCTCGCGCATAATTGCTCCTCGTTTAAAGCATGCACTAAGGTATGTACCATTACATAAGGCACACACATTAGTGCCCGCATTCCGTTACACACACGTAGTGGTCGAAGTACGCAATAGGGGCACAATATCGCTATCACGTTCGACTCTTAAAGGCGAAGCGTAAGCGCTCCCCAAATTTTGTCTATTATCGCTGTCACCTTCGTTACTGTGCTAGTGTTCTGTTCCCACATTTTGCTATGACCGTGTTTGTGTATCTATAGTAGTAGTTGCAGTAACCTTACTGATGTAATCTTAAGGCGAAAGCCCTATATGAATCATCAATAAACAGTGGTCTCTTATGCCCAAGACGACCTGAAGGTGAAAGCGTATATGCGAATCGCTAGACGCCGTGCACAGCAAGTCACGTCTTATTTCGTGCTTGTCGGGCCTCCTCTGGCGTTGCATACGTCTTCGGCCTACCACACAATCCACTAGGCCCTGGCTGAGCGCTTTCTATTCCTTGTTGCTCCGTAGCCGTCAGTAGGTTGAGTGCAGCGAACGTCGTTTTTTTTTTATATAGCGACCTTGAAACACAAATTCGCCTTAAAAGTACAGCGTACTCGGCGTGAGCACGACTGGCAAAAAAAAAAAGCTGTGGAATAAAAGAGTGGCTCGACGCGCGTGCTCACTTCGTCTAAAAGCGTGAAGCCGAGGCGATAAAGCGTGCGGATGTCTGCAACAAAACCAGTTGAATCTTAAAATGGTTTTATCTTTGAATTTAAGTATGTCTCCTGACGGGGTCGAAGTCTTGCCCACGTTTGTTCTACCTTGTCGTCGGTAGCTTGTATTTTTTTCTACCTTGTCTACCTTGGCGTCGTAGCAGACATTTTTTTTTTTCGCTGCGTGATTCAATCTCGGGCGCTGCCGTCCACAGAGCCCCACTGGCTTCGGCGGCTCGCTGGGCCGGAAACGATCTGCTGCCAAGGCTTTACCGCTGTTGGCGGGCATTAAACATACAATCAACAATTAAACCGCAAGAGAAAGAAAGCTCCAAGTTGAAAACCGAGTGGTCAGCAGACGTATATGTTAATGTAGGATGTGCTGATGCACTGATGCATCATGAATGCAGAATGTATTCGGATTAGACCTCGTCACTTGACCCAGCAGCAATGCACTGACCTACTCTGAGAGACTTCTGCCAACCCTAGTATTCTAGCATGGTCGACCAGCTGGGGCTAGTTTGTAAGGTTCCATAATATTTAAAGGAGAGCAAATGACAGGACAAGAGGACAAGAAGTTGACCACAGACGAACGCTTTACTAGCAACTGGCAGGTTTATTAGAAGAAACAAGAAAAGAAAGCATACAGAAAAGTTGACCCAAATGATCTGCGCAATCGCCGCCACGTGGGGATCATGCCAACATGCGCAAGGCAAGATAAAGCAAAAAAATACCAAGAAACAACGATCGGTAAACAGTTTTCGTCTTAACACCAGATAGGCAGCAACAAGGTATGACAACAAAAACCGAAAAACACACAGCGAAAAAGTATCTACTCCGCCTCCAAAAACTAATTTCGGTTCGCGATAGCGCCACTGAAGAAGAGCTGACGCAACTCTCCCCAGCATTATTATGAAAAATGCTTGCTAACTCACGCGCCTCATTCGTCCCTGTGCCTAAATATAACCATATTTTTATGAAAAAGAGGCGTGCATTTGCAACATTTACAGTGGGCAGCTAAATGTGACCATATTGGCACTCAGATATTTTTATGCTCTCTAAGGTGGGTGTTTGCCGATCATTTAGAACGTGTAAGCATTTGACCCTACATTGATATACCATTATTTATACCTTCACTATTCGTTATCTTGTGTTCCCTGATCTAACGAGCTAATACAGGACTCCTTAAAGTTCTTTCATTTCTTTATTTTTGCACGTGTATGTGTGTATCTGTGATGATGCGCTCCCGACGACCTGGTCTTAGTTCGAAGTGTCTGAAAACTTTACATATGACTGTCTTGCTACTTTGCTGTTTACACTTCCATTGCTATTTCTTAATAATTATACGGCTTGTGCCTTCCTTCTTGTCATGTCTCTGATTTTTCTTTGCATTTTTTTTTTTCGTGTGGTATTTTTTGCTCAATATGTGTACTTGACACATTCTAATGTTTGTTCGCGCTGTATAAATGCATTTCTACGTACATTCGCCCCTCCTGCTTAGGCCCCTTTTCTGGGCTGCAGTTCTGAAAATAATATAAATAAAATAAACAAGCCACTAAACCAAGGAAGAGTGACGATATCACTAGCCCTTACGCGAGCTAGTCTGCTCGATGTAGGTACACACTGCTTGTACTACATCTTCATAACGCAGAACAAACCTGAAACGACATATTGCAAGTGCACTTGCGCGCTCGGCAACCCAGAAATAAATGAAGGGAATAAAAATATCGCCATAGAGCCAGTCAACAGAAGTGAGAATCACTAAGTGGCCCTCTCGTGACACTTCCCGTTGCTGAACCACTCAACCACTCAAATGCGCTAACGATGCGCTAACGATGTCGCCATTGTGAAGTGACCATCATTTCGTCGGGTGTTTGTCGTTAGCAGTTTATCTGCGTTCTAAAGTATTCAGAATAAGATTTTTCTTTTTTGCCGAACAAGCGTGCGGGTCTGATTTAGTGTGTTTCTGGAAAGCGCCCTATTGGAATGCATAAGCTTCATTGCAGGTGCTGAAAAAAATAAGCTGCCCGAGGCATCACCTCTGCTCATAACTTTTCAAGGAATCTTCGCTAGAAGTTTCTTGCTTTGCGATGTTATATAATTTATAGCAATTCACAATGAAACCAATTTTGAAAACATGTCTGCATCCACACGCGGAAGTTATGACGGGGCAGTGTACGTTTGAAATTTTAGCGGAACCTGCCGTAATGAGCCACGTCATTTATTGCAAACCCAACACATCTTCAAAGGCCTCTGCTGTCAGACTTCTCTGCATTTGATGCTTACATGCTGCAACAGCTGTAGTGAAAATAGTTCGCCAGAATATCGATTGGTGGACGAAGCGTTGTGTAAATTTGTCCAAGTAGGAAGTATTCCAAGATAACCAGTAAAAAGATATGCGAGAACGCGGGACCACAAATTCACGAAAACTTGTCGGGGCTAAATTACAATGCACAGATACTGACTCATACCAAAGAAACTACGTACTCAGGTGACAGGTGCTAGTCATGCATGTACTTGTGCCGGTATTCTGTAAGTTATGTTCTTTTGACAGCAGCTTGTGTTAGCGCGGCCCATATAAGATCACGACACACACGAAGCGTCTATTTGTCTATTCGAGTCGTAGTCCCTTCTTATATGTGTCGCGCTAACACATGCTGCAGTTTATGAAACACGAGGGCCATTCAATGTTTTTCTGGTCACGAAACTCCGCCGTCACGCTATGGGGGAGCTTCATACGCTTGCCCAAAGCTGCCGCAACGTGGCGTCACTCTGCCACAGAGGGCAACGTTCGCGCCGAAACGCTTGCGTGGTGCGACACGAGCTGATGGTTGTGGTGGTTTCTGTGCATCTGACGCCCTGTGTTTCGAGACAGATGAAATGTGGGTGTGGGACGGAGGTGCCGAAAACGTGTTGCACGTCGGCCGGTGATTCCGTTTACAAGAGAACAACCAAAGGCGCCGTTTGGTTTACCGAGTAACAAAGAGCAGGAATAGAAGTGAGCCCTACCGCTGCTAAACAGTGGTGATGACAACTTTGAATCAATGTGCACGCGTGTGTGCACAAAACCTTTTGATGCCTCGGACATCGTCGCTGCCTGCGATTCCAATTTCAACGGCGACGTTGTGTCCTTGGAACGTGAGAATGCGACGTCAACTCCTGTTCATTATTTGTGTTTCTCCTATCAGTGTAATGCCTTTAACCAAGGTATCCGTTGCCTGAGGTCTTCTGCTGTCTCTCTGCCTCTTATTCTACAAAATAAACAAATAATGCATGTTGTTCTTGCTCCAACATATGTTATATTCTTTTTCTGATTGAATTATAAGATTATTGTGTTTTTATTCCGATGTTGCCCCATGATAAAAATATAGGGATAAAATATTTGAACCGCTCGTAACCCATTAAAATATAACGTATTGGACATTAAAACCAAAATATCTAGACTCGTTTTTTCTGCGTCGGAACCACGAGGAGTGTGATTAAGTGCTGAGCTTACTGACGCTCCCATAAAATTCCTCTTCCTGATAATAATTTCTGGAGTTTACAGCAAAAACCTATTACATGGTTACGACACACGCCATAGTGAGGGCTCCTTGTGTAGAGTGCACTGATACCGCGCAGTACACGATCTCTCTCATTTCACTTCCGTCGAAATGCGACCGCCGGCAACGCGTTTTTCGGGTCAGCAGCCGAGCAGCCTAGGCACCACGCGGCGACAAACCGCTGCTCAGAAGATTGCCTAATCGCAAAATACAGTTTCATCTGTGCATCAGTGACATTGATCAGTGACATCAGTGACATTGATCCTGTGCTAATGGCCTCAACGAAGACATTAGTTGCGAGTTTTCTCGCAAATTTATTACATCTAAATCTTCTTCAGAAGTGGCATCGCTTCATCGAAAAATTTATAGCTCGGGAAGCTTCCATTTTTGGTCATTAGACGAAGGTCTTCTACATAAGCAGCCTTTGCATTAATTATTTAATTGTCTTGATCTCCTGGTAAAATACTTCTCACAGTTTAATAAAAAAATCAACGGCTGTGCTGGGCGAACAATCTGGCGCTCTGCGCAACCTAATTGGCGTTTTCTTACGGGTGAACGTTGGTTCAACAGTCAAGACGCTTGCCTCTTTTTACAAATGGCACCATTGGGGCATTGTTGCGAGCACGCGGCATGTATTTCAGCCAAATATTAAAATTGAAACTAATTAAAGCGTTGACACTAACTGAACTCGCCAGGCCATGGCAGCCGCATTGCGGTCGGGATGAAAAAAATATGTCTGTGCACTTACGTCTGGTTAAAGGCCTTAGATCAGTGGTTCTCAGCCATGGATGTTTCGGGGACCCCTTTTGGGAAGAGATGAAGGACCTCTTGCAGTGAGAGAATGGGGGGAAAGGGTAATAAATTAACACAACTATCAACGTGGAATAGGTGCCTTTTGTTTCTCCCTGGCAAACTAAGTGCCACGCCAGTTCGATCTCAACTGCTTGTCAATACGTTGTGCAGTCTGCAGCCACATCCAACCTGTTTCCAGCTATGTTTGCTCTTTAAGTATGCAAGCCTGGAAAAAGCATGCTGGCGTGCATTTGTCGCAGGAAACTGCAACAAAAGCTCTTACAGCCATCTCATGGAGAAGGAGAAACATGTCAGCTCCGCCGCAATGCAAAAATGTTATGCAGTGAAGCATACCAAAAATGTCTGAAGGAACCGCTGTCACGGGACATAGTGTGCCTAAAAAACGCGCTTTTTTTTTCGAGGATTGGTTTCGCGGACCCCTAAAAATGGATTCGCGGACCCCGATTTCAGAACCACTGCCTTAGATGATCAAAAATGAATCCGAGTCACCCACTGCATTGCGCCTCATAGTCATGGGGATTATGGAGCGTAAAACCCTACTTTTTTTTTTTCTTTTAGACTGAAACCGCCGCGAGCTGCGCCTTTTGAGTGGCTATTCTTTTCGCCCAGGTGCTCATTTGAAGGCTTACGACACTCTCAGGCACTCACTGAAGCATGTTGGGTGTTAACAGTAGCGACGTGCAAGTGAAGCGACTGTTGAGGATGTTTAGAAAGCTAGAATGTCGAGGCTCTCCCCACGCACAACCACAGCGGCGGCAGCTCCCCCTTGCCCTCTCATAAACAGTTGCGCCTCTAGCGGCGGTCGCTGGCTCCACATGATACTGAGGCGGGAGTTTCGTGACCAGAAAATCATTGATGGACTCTAGAAACACCAACTCGCCCGAACAACAACCCTTCTTTTGACAATCATTAACACGACCAATTGCCAAACAAGTACCTCAAACCTTGCCTGTAAATGCTCCACAGTTTCCATAAAAGCTTTTGCGACACTTTACAGAAAATCTCTGAGGACACTTTTCTGTAAATAACAATACTTGGCATCAAACATAATGGCCAATTTCATCAAGAGCACAGATTTGTAAATTATTTTCTTAATGACAGCGTGTTTATAGGCTGATCTCAACGTGCAAACAGGCTGCAGGCAATACACTAATTAGACTGCAACCAGCACGGTATTGATATGTGCTTGGTAGTGTGCGAAGTCCTTGGTGTCAATTCTTCGAGAAACACCATGCGGAGGCAATCGCGTTGACAATTGCCAATGTGCCGGCGACCCCATATGCAGGACGCGACTTCGGCTGCCTCGTGGGGAACCTGATGCGGTGCCGGTTGCGTTGCTCTCGGATAAGACCGGGGACCATGGGATACTGCCAGGGAGGCCCAATGCATGTGCGAGACGGGTATTTCCGTACAGGTTCTGCGGGTGTCATGCGCTCCAGATTATTTCCCCAAGTCAGAGCCGTGGTACCACCGGCCAGCCTTCCAGTAGGAGCAGTTGGTCCACCTGTGGGGCCTATAGTCGGTCCCCATATCGGACCTGCTGTCAGGCCGCTGGCAGCGCCTCCGCAATTAGGGCCTGTTGTAAGACCACCCGTGGGAGCTATTGTCGGCTCGCGGATGGGACCGGTTGTCCGTCCACCAACCCCGGCTGTTTTAGGCTCACGTTTACAGCCCGTAGTAGGACCACTTGCAGCACCTGCCGTGCGCCCGCCTTTCAGTGCTTTAGGAAGCCCCCAAGCAGGATCGGTCATGGGCTCACCAGTAGGATCGATTATTCGGCCACGGTTTGGACCTTCTGTAGCACCACCTCAAGGTGCTATGGTTGGACCACAGTTACGGTCTCTTTACCCACCAGCTGTGGGGCCTGCTGTCAGCGCACCGGTCGGGGCTATAGTCCCGCGAATGCAGCCTGTTGTTGGACCAATTACGGGAGCCACACCACGTTGGCGTCCTCTTGTAGGACCACCTGTGCAGCCACTCGTGGGCCCACCGCCTGGAGCTCTTATCGCACCATGGTTCAGACCTGTTCCAGGTCAGGCTCCAGGCGGCAAGATTATACCGCGGCTGAGTACTCTCGTACAACCACCTCACCCATCTTTCATCAGCGCGCCACTGGCGGGAGCTATTATCGGTCCTCGAATATCCGCTGTCAGGAGACCACAAATAGGAACTATGGTTGGGCCGCAGTTACCGCCTGTTGTACCGTTACCTACAGGTCTAATGAGCAGGCCTTTGTTAAACCCTCTTGTACGGCAATCTCTGGGGCCCGTCGTGGGCCCACCTATGAGAACCATGATGAGCACCATGCCTTGGCCTGCATTAATACCACCCTTAAGGCGTATGGCAGGTCTACACTTACACCGTTATGTAGGACCGCGTATGGTGTCTGTGCTTCGCCCCCCGATTAGTGCTATCCCACTAACAGGACATTTGGTACGGCCACATGTCGGTCCTTTTGTTGGTCGTCGATTACCTCCTCGTGTAGGTCTTCCAGTAGGACCAGTTTTCCGCTCACCGATGGCTGCTACAATTGGCACACGGCTACACCCAGTGCTACGACCGCCTGTTGGGCCTGTTGTCGGCCCCCAGATCGGCGCTATTATTAGCCCACCGTTGCGCCCGCCTAGAACACTGGTAGGTCCTATTATTGGCCCACGATTATCACCTGTAGATTCGGTCCTCGGTCCACCAGGAAGACCTGTTATTCGTCCAGGTTCATGGCTCAGCCCTGTTGTTGGACACCCTGTGGCTCCTGTTCCTGGCCTACTGACAGGCCCTCCTATTGGCCCTCGGTTAACTCCTCTTGTGGGGCCACCTATTGCTCCTGCTGTTGGCCTACCACTAAAACGAATATATGGTCTAGGATGGCGACCTCGTCTCAGACTATCTGTAGGTCCTGTTGTCGGCCCACCAATAAGCCCATTTATTGGCGCACCTGTGGTTCCTGTTGGCCCACGTTTGCGACCTCTCATAGGATTACCTGTAGGTCCCGTTCTCGGCCCACAGTTACGCCCTCTTGTGGGACAACCTGCATCTTCTGTTGTTGGTCCACCTATAAGTCCTATTATTGGTCCGAGCTTGCACCCTTCTCTAAGACTACCAATTGCTGCTGCTATTGGCCTACCTGTAAGCCCAATATATGGTCCACGGTTGCGCCCTCGTCTGGGACTACCTGTAGGTCCTGTTGGCCCACCAATACGCCCTATTATTGACCCACAGTTACGCCCACTAGTCGGGCCACCTGTCGCTCCTGTTGTTGGCTTACCGTTAGGCCCTAGTGTTGGCCCACGCTTGCGCCCTCCTATAGGACTACCTGTAGGTCCTGTTGGCCCACCAATACGCCCTATTATTGGGCCACGGTTACGCACACTGATCGGGCCACCTATGGCTCCTGTTTTTGGGCCGCAGATAGGCCCTATTGTTAGCCCACGTTTGCGCCCTCGTCTGGGACCACCTGTAGGTCCTGTTGGCCCACCAATACGCCCTATTATTGGCCCACGGTTACGCACACTGATCGGGCCACCTTTGGCTCCTGTTTTTGGCCTACCATTAGGCCGTATCGTTGGCCCACGTTTGGGTCATCCTACAGGACTACCTGTAGGTCCTATTGGCCCACAAATACGCCCTATTATTGGCCCACGGTTACGCCCATTGGTCGGGCCACATGTGCCTCCTGTTGTTGGCCTGCCATTAGGCCCCTATCGTTGGCCCACGTTTACTTCCTCCTATAGGACTACCTGTAGGTCCTGTTATTGGCCCACGGTTAAGCCCATTGGTTCCACCACCAATATCTCCGGTTGTCAGCCCACCACTAGGTCCACAGCTACGTCCTGTAATAGGATCTCCAGTTGCTCCTGTTGTTGGACCGCCGATGGGCGCTCTTATCGGACCTCCTATACGCCATCTTGCCGGACCTCTATTAGGTCCTGTTGTCCGCCCACTGATGGGAGCTCCAATTATGACTCCTGGTATAGGATTTATGCGCTCACCATTGAGGGCTGTTGTCAGCCCGCGGGTAAGTCCTATGGCCAGACTACCGGTACGAATTCCAATTGGTCACCGTGTAGGCCCTATTGTCGGTCCACCAGTAGGCGCTCTCCTCAGTCCACAGGTAGGTCGCATTTTCGGCCCACGAATAGGAGCTATAGTCAAGCCGCGAATAGGTCCTATCGTCGGTCCACCGGCAGGTGCATTAATCGGTCGACGTTGAGGTCCTACTGCCAGCCCACAAATAGGTCTCATTGTTGTTCGATGTCTACAGCCTGCTGTGAGAACACCAGCTAGTGCTGTAGTCGAACACGGGTCGGTCTTATCTAAGACCAGCCAATAGGTGTAGGACCGTGACTCGTCCTACAGGCGGCCCCACCAGTAGCGACTGTTATCATGAACGCACCGATTAGCTGCTCGCTGGCCTACAAAACCACTTAGACCTACAAAACCCACTTATCATGCATTTTGCGAGATAAGTGCTAATATGTTTTATTTACATGCATGTTCCAATGTACTCATGTATCTTACAAAGCCACCAACAAGCTCGTGCCAGTTCACACTCGCCCTTCCTCTTAGGCAGTGTTGACATATGTCTGCTTCAAAATGTGAAATCATTATGTTGTATTGCATTTGAACGCTAACGCTTTGATCGCACATGAACGTTTTATAGTGGCTCCTTCGAACGGGAACGTAATGTAACTGTCGCTTCATTTGTTTCATATATCCTGGTAAAAAACGCTTGTGCTGCGTCAATAAATATACCTGTACAAATCATCTTGAGTTACATATTGCAATAAATTTGCTAAATTCGAAGTTGCTTCTCGCAGTGTAACTGTGAATAGAAGTACGGACTGCTGGGCGAGTTGGCAACTCATCTTAATGCGAGGTGCGCGAAAGAACAAAAACACGAAGGAAGGCAAACGAAACACGGCGCAAACTATCAAATGAAAATTTATTGAAACACCAAACATATATATGCGGTTAGATGAACCCGTGCTAAAAACACGTATACACACAGCGATTGCCTCAATGACGCGCTTCCAGAAAATTTATCTCCGCAGCAAGTAATGTGACGGAGGGCTTCGCGACACATGCATCACCAGCTTTATTAATCAGATATGCTTCCTCGATTTCACGCGCTATCCTATCTTTGAACATAGATTCCATTGTCGTCTCAGCGAACTGTGGTGCGCAGCCGCATTCTCTGCAGTGCAAGGAAAGGTTAGAGCAAGGCTGTCCCTTTAGTGAATCTTTATGATCCAACAGCCTGGTATTAATACAACGCCCAGTTTGTGCTACATAACGCTTCCCGCACGAAAGCGAAATGTCGTACACCACACCCGTGGCGCATTCAACCTCTTTAGCCCTGTGCTTTACCTTGCAAACACCCTTGTCTTGCTCCCCGCCCTCAACCTTCCTGTCTACAGCCGCGCGAATGCTGCCTAAACGGTAGCCAACCGAAAATAAAACATTGCATCCGTACCTTGCTCCCACTTTCTTTAAACGATGTGAAACGCCGTGAAGGTATGGGATGCTGGCGACAGGTATCTTTGAACTCGTACCATGCTCAGAACTTCTTGCCTTCACTTTCAAGTCCTGCAGGACCCTTTCCGCCAGCCTCGCCAAATGATCTTGAGGAAACTTGGACGACTTGAGTTTGTCAAGTTGCCTCTTGAGGCTCCTTTCCATACTGTGCTGACAAGATTTCCTGGGCGCGGTCTTCAAACATGACGTCGCGACAGCATTCTTGACGACTTTCGAGTGCCTAGACCGAAAATCAAGCACTGGTTTCTCGCTTCTTGGGGCATACATCCAACAAGTATGACACCCTTTGAAGAACAACCTCAGATCCAAAAACTGAATGCAGTTGTCTTCAGGGAGCTCAAAGGTGAATCACAGACCTGCACCAACATCCTTGAAAACTTTTAGTACATTGACGCGCGAGTTCATACAACCGTTAGAATTTACCAGTACTAGATAATCGTCCACATAGCCAAACATTTTAACAACAATACCATCCAGGGCTGTTTCGAGGTCGTGGTCAACCGAGCTTAAGAGAATTTCACTTATTATGGGTGCGACATTCGAACCGATACAAACATCCGACCTCTGGGTATACATATCTCCTTTCCACCCGATAATAGTTGCCGACAAATACACAGATAAAAGCTCGAGAAACGATCCCACAGACACACCACACTTTTCCTGGAATTTTAGTTCATCATTGTGTATCTGGATGCAATCCTTCACTCGCTTCAACAACCCATCCCGTGGCAAAGAGTAAAAAAGGTCTTCTACATCCACGCTGAACCCGGACAGAGACCGCGGAGCAGCACTCATTAAGAACTGTGACACTTCCTCCTAGTTCTTGACCCGGAAACGGTCCACCAGGCACAACGAAGATAGATGCTTCTGTAGATATCCTGACATTTCCTTCGTGTTTTCCTTGCTTCGCGCACCTGAGCATTAAGATGCGAATAGAAGTAGCTACGAATCTGGAGAATAGTCGGCATCACTTGTGACTCCGAAAAGTTTTTCTGTACCAGTGAATACACCGCGTCAGAAAAATCTATTGTGGCATTATATTTGCCTTTACCCGTCTCATCAACTGCTAGCCTTCTAGCTAATGTCAAAAAGACATGAGACGTGGTGGCGCGAGTGAGGACAGCCAGGAGACCCACAAATTAGCATCAAGGGAATAGCGCAACGAGTATTCAGTCATGTGATGACCTCAGACTGTTTTCTCATCTAGAAGGTCATAGCATATTCGACACCCCTTATAGTTTTACGGGCGAGTTCGCATAGCGCTGTGCACGACCACTCCTCGGTCTTTTTCGCCAGTTCTTTGTACTGTAATGGTTTAACGCATGCGTAGGTGTACATTCTACTTATGTAAAACTCAACATTGACTCGGATGGACGGGCGTGAATGCCAAAGTCATTTTGGTCCACCGAAGTACATCAGGTGAGACATTGATAAGTACGTCTAACCAAGCGTACGTTATATGAATATAGCCTGTTCATCCAGACAAACCTAAGGCGCTTGTCTTTAAAGGGACCCTGAAACGGTTTTGACGATTTTGTACGAACACATTGGGCCTGTAGAGCAAGTCCTAAGGATCATTTACAGATCGATTTAAGCTCTGTGCGTAAACTGTGTAACTTATTACAAGGCTTTAAAGCTGCGAATCGCCACCGCTCACAGCGGCTCAGCCAAACGCGTTTTCAAACCGCCACTTCCAGTGCGCGTCGTCTTGGAAGCACGACGTCACGCAGGCGGCTGACCCAGGCCCGTAGCCAGGAATCTTTTTCGGGGGGGGGGGGGGGGGCAGTTTCTGAAAGCCTTGACTATTTGAAAAAAGGCCTATTTTCATGATTTATTTTCGATAAAACACCACGTGTAATCAAACTTTCGGCTGCCCCCCCCCCCCCCCTGGCTACGGGCCTGGGCAGATCTGATTGGATATGTCCAGTTCACGTCACTGAACCTCCTGTGGACAGCGAGCGTCGTCTGCCTGTGTTTACAACGTGCTCCGTGTTGACGTGAGCTGAGCGACAGTGTTTATCTCTAGGTTTCTTGGACACAATGAATTGCCCTAGCAGTGTTGTGTGCCGCATATCTAGCAATTGGTGACTGTAAAGCTGAGGACATCGTGCAATGTTTGTGGGGTATCTGGTGAGCGGCATCCCTTCAGCTCGTCGCTGCAGTGAGCGTCGCGCTCTTGCTATCCGTTCAACGCCACGATCCACGTGTCTGCGGCTGTAACTTCACCCCTGAAGACACAACCACATTGCCCAAGTTTACACTTATCGGTGAACTTTCTCGAATGCTTTTTGTTTTTTCCGCATGCTTTTGCTGGTTTTCGCCGTACCAGTGCCTCCTCTATAACTGGCCGTACAGAAGCATAAAGTAAGATCGGCTGGTAGTGTGGCGGCACCTGTCGGAGCAGATATCAACCACTCCGCGTGCTTCATCTTTGTTGCCAGACGGCGTGCTGCCGGGCACACTGGGCCTCCGAGTTGCGCGCAACCTGTCGGCGCGCAATATCGGAGCCCGTGACTGCGCGAAGTTCGAACCGTCGAGTGCGCTCATGAGAGCTCTGCGATCACCGGCGATGCCAGCGTGTCTGCGGGTTGAGGGTGCAAGGCAGTGATGAGGAGGAGGGTATAAATAAATTGTTCGTAGCGGCCTCGGTACACGGTGCGTCGCTTAATTTCTGGTGCCAATGATTGGGGAGGCTCTTGCCTAAACGCTGACAAAACTTCAAAAAAACCGTTTCAGGGTCCCTTTAAGTTAAAGAGAAAACAAGGAAAAGCACGCAAGTAGTATTATTCTACAATGCTGAACAGGACAATTTTCCACATCCCTTAGTGCAATTAAGAAACGCGGATGGCTGAAAAAATATACAACAAGCATAAAGGCCCAACCACAGCATGCGTCGGCACGCTCGTGCAGGCGCCTACGCGTAAAATGCGTCTCTCAGCATGGAGAGGGGGACGCGTCGCCACAACCCTAATCGCGAGTGGCCAAGCAATGTCTTAAGTTTATGCGCTGCGCCGTGCTCCCGACCGGGATGCAGAAATTATAATAGGAGCCTTTTCCTCTTCAAACCACTACCAATGTCTTAAGTTTTCGTGCGCATCAGCACGCATGCTCCGGCGTCCACTAATCAGAGGCCGCGACACCTCCGCTAGTTATGCTGAAGTGGCAGGCGCCGCGAATGGCACCACCGAGTTCTGCGGAAGCACGGAAACTTTCCTGAGTGACCACGTCCTCAACCAGAACGGCAACGACGTGGCGGACAACCGCAAGTGGTAGCAGCGTGAGGTGAATTCGTGCCGACTTCCAGCGAGGCTGACAATTTCTACCTACTGTGTGTCCTTCTGTCGGTTTGAGTGTGATCGTGGCTGAAACAAAACCTCGCATTGACGACTGCTGCTGTGGATGTGCTTGTGTCTGTATTTAATTGTGCTCGAAAGTAGTGGAAGCGTGCGCAAAAGTTTCAAGTCTGGAGCGTGAGCACTCGCTTACCATCGCTTAGCATCGTCAAAACACCAGCCCCTTGTGACTGGACTTAAGGGCAAGCGACTGCGTACTCACGGCGACAAAAGTTTACGTTTTATGGGTTCCACAGTAAATGTGCAATTGTGCTCTGTTGTAATGTAGGGCTTCCCAATTTACTGGATAACTGTGTAGATATGAAATTAATATCTGCGGAAACATTTAGCTTGCATGCTGAACTACAGCCACGCTTCGGGCAGCCTGTATTTATTCGCATGACTATAGAAGTAGGTTGCGACATTAAAAGGCACCGGTTGCTTCTTTGCACAGAAACAACTGACATAAGGAAAAAACCGATAAACACTGAGTGTAGTAAAAAACACGAACGTCGTACAATCTTCTGCAAAAGGATCAGCAAGGCACTAGGAAGTAGCTGGTAGGATGCTCAAATATGTACAATTCTACAGCGTTCCGAAAGCACAGCTGCACAGCCGCTCGTTTTCTGAGCTGGTATTGCGGGCCCTAGATGAATGAAACTGACTAAACGCAAAACCTGGAATAACGGTTCAATGGGCTGAAACATGTTTGGCCACCCAGGGGCACAGTGTATCGAAATTCTTGTCAAAGACACCCATACGTTTTTAACGCGAAAGCGTTAATGAGCCGTGTCCCAGAAAATGGCGGGGTCGGTGTCGGCGGCGTTGTGCATCAGCGAAAAATTGGCGTTGTCCGTCAGAGAAAGAATCTAGATGGATTCGAAGAATACAAATCAGGGAATCGAATCTACGCATTCTGCGTGGCAGCCAAGTGTTCTACCACAGAGCTACGCCAGTGCATGTACCTGCCGTGGCAAAAGGCACTCTACAGTGGTCATGTCGGGCGAGGAACCACGTTAACAGACGTAATATTGCATTACAGAACCGCAGAATCGCAGCAGGCGCCACACCATGTGAAAACGTAACGAAAGTGGCGTAAGGCTTCCCACTCATTACAAAGGGCTCAGTGAATATTGTTCATCATCAGCCACAGCAACAACAAAATGTGCAGCTACGTAGTTGCGCGTACTGCCTACAGCGCGTAGTGGCTTCTTCGCAAGTGGTGCGTTATGACGTAGTGGGTACTTCGCAACTTATACTTGCAGTAAGCGCCCTAGGAGAGTTTACAGCGGCAAATGCCACGCGCACAGACGTCCCTCTCCTCCCGGCACGGTTGAGATGTCCACCGAAAAGCAGAAGCACGCCATGCAGATGAAAAGGAGAAATGCTTTCTTAAATGCGAAGCTTAAGCGTCCTCCAATTTTTTGTTCGCTCTAATTTAATGAAGAGTACATACAAGTGTCTGCCCGACATATGTGGCTTTTCGGACAAGAAAAGTCCTATAGACAGGCCAGATAATGCTGAAAAAAGTAAAGAATGTCCAACCATCAAACAGTTGCCGTAAGTTGATGCAGGTTAACTGCTAACTCCATCATGAGCATTCCATTGAGATTCTGACTACGAGCACTAAAGAGTACATAGCATCTCACAGTCAGGATGTCACCGCTCCTTTCACATGGCCGGGAGAAGTAAGATCCCTCGGATGATACCTTGGTTTTGTTGAGATTATTCATCAGACCCGTGTTAAAGGCTACAATTCCAATAACGAGCATAGTATTCCTTTACCACCGTGTATCTCCCTTTTGGATCTGCTGGAAGCAGATTCTGTAAAAAGTACACGGAGCGCTACAAGAACGCAAAGATTTTACTGAATTATCGGGAAATGCGTCGCGCTTTATCACAACGCGCGAAAGACCAGACATATTCGCAACGAAGAACCAGACCGCTTTAAATGTTAAACGAACAGTATACTTCTGAAGGAAAAAATTGTAGCGCAAAGCAACACACAGACAGACAGAGAGGACGGGACTGGCGCTATGTCTGTCCGTGTGTTGCTTTGTACTACAATTTCTTCCTTCAGGAGTGATGACCAACTAGCCCACAAAACGTTTTGAACAGTATACGATTTTTAGGATATAACTTTAATTAGAGATTGATGTATCCATCACTGAAACGAAAAAAAATTTTTTTTTTGTTGTCTCCGAGTTCTGTTTAGGTATAGTCTACTATATAGCACAATATTTCGCGTGATCAAGCAAGCGTCTTATTTATACCGTAACGTTGATTTCGTCCACTGTCTAGAGAAATACTGACGTGCTGCACAGGGTTGCCAGGTTTTGCTACTTTGCGCTGATTGGCTACTTCTCTAGGCCAGTGTTGGCAGAAGAAACGTCTTGAATACTTGGCTATTTCTCGGCTACTTTTATGTTTCCTCGAATGGAGCCAAATTGTGAATATCTGGCTACACCACAGCCCCCTGTCATTCGAGCATATGGCACCAAAACATAACCACGAAAAAGGCTTTTTGTTTTATTGGCATGACGAAATTAGAAACATTTTGCAGCTGATTACATGCTAAATACAAATGGACGAGGTGTGTTACCTGTTCCCAAGAGTGAATTTGGCGCTTGCAGTATACAAACGCAAATGCTTTCAAATGCGTGGCTGGAATTCAGGGAAAACTGTTCCATGGGGCCTGCATTTCCACATTGCCCATTGCTTAATGCGACCTTAACCTGAAGCTGGAAGTGAACAAGACAATTGGAGGCGCTCCGTATAGCGCATCGAGGGCGCTCTGCATACGACGACATTAAATCGGAATGTCCGACAAACTGCTTGTGTAATTTCTTGGGTTTACATATGGAGCTGCTATCGGAAAGTCTAACTGCTCAGATTCACCTTCACGAAAGAAATGATTGTGCAAGTTACTTGGAAGAACGAAACGTCGGCTATCTTGAGATATCGCCGCGTACTGCGTAGTGGCGGTTCGCGTGACCAGCTTGCGCTGTTTGAAAGGGGTAGCCCCGCGCTGCCTCGGGATCTGGTTCCGTGGCCGCACCGAAGGATGGACGCCAAGCCGGGCAGTGAAGTCCAGGAGTCGGGGCAGTAGCTACCGGCCAAGCGAGTGGTAGCGTCCATCCAGATACTACTAGAATTTAGCATTGAATCACAGTAACGCTGATTTTTAGCACACTCATGTTGTATTCATTTTTATTGACACCAAAAGGCAGTTACCTGTTACTTCCAGTGCTTTTCAGAAAACTCACACAAAACGCATAAAGAGAATGCCACTCTTGCAATACCGGAAGACACTTCACTGTGCTGAACGAATTGATTGTTAAAGACAACATGTAATGCCTAAATCTTAATAATTCCCATTTTGAAGTGTTCGCAACATTTATTTGCATTTTCGCCAGAAGGCTTTTAAATTTAGCCGTTCAAATAAAAACTTCGCAGCTGTTTTCACACACGCGTGGCTACTTTTGGCCACGTTTCCTGCCCGTGGCTTAAGTTGGCTACTTTTTTATCAGTTTTCAAAATTTTCGGCTACTTTTTGTCTTTTCGGCCTGGCAACCCTGGTGCTGCGCAAGCAGAAATAAAGAAAAGGAAGTCAGGACAGAAGGCTGGCTAACGAATACGCTGGTAGTCTGCGCTCGGTTCTGTCTACCTTTTATATTTGCCTGCTTTTGCAGCACAACAAAGTTCAGTATGAACCAAGTAGGCTGCAGCGAAGTTCTACTGTCTCGCTGAGTGTGCGCTCATCGCCACCGCAACGATGACATTGGAAGGCTTCAAAACCCTGCAACTTTTGTGACACACTGTAGTACAGACTCCACGGAGGCCGCAAGAAACATTAAGCGAGCCTTCCTAAAAAAAACATCACTTGGTGACGCAATGCTTGAAACATAAAGGGTTTACAGCACGATTAGTGTTTCTTTTTCGCGTTTTTTCTTGTACTTCTCTGTTCTTCTCGCATGTGTTTCAGCACTACTTCACATCCCCAGCTTACTGTTTCAGGGACGCGCTCTGGAGCTCGAAAACCACTTTCTCCCCTTCGATTCCCTAACCTTCAGTCGACTATGTTCCTCGCCGATTTCTTTCTCGAAATACAAGTGAAGAGAGCCAATAGCAAGAGTAGCGCCAATCAGACATTGCGCATTTCGTGTACACTCTGTTGCCTAACCCTTTCGGTGCAGAAACCCGCACTACACGATATCAGATCACCCAAGACAGACACGCGTTGCGACAAGGACACCGTGCGGAGACTGTAGTGGGA